>NC_134455.1:74097688-74409354 GCF_047948215.1 Lycorma delicatula
TTTATGTGCTGAATAATAAAATTAAAAATTAATAATAGTATTAATTAGGTCGCTTATTAATAATTATAGTCAGTATCCTTTTATACCCGATTTAACTATAATCTATCAAAGTATTTTTGGATTATTTGTAAATGAAGTAAAAGAACGATTGTGAATAGCATATATACTTGGATCAGTTGTGAGTATATATACTTGTACGTATAAATTTTTTAATGAATTGTATAGTGTCAATAAAAAGAATAGTTTTATTTACGCGCATGGCCTTTTCTCAGTTATAAGATCGACCAAAGAATTTTATTTGATAACAAGATGGTGTACCTCCTCGCAACCTCATAACTCTGTTTAGAAGTGGTTGAATGACGTTTTCTCCAATTGCTGGATCGATCGGCATGGACCCTATGACAGAGCTTATTTGCAGTGATCTCCTAGGTCATATAATCTGACCCCATATGATTTTTCCGTTGGGGTTTTACAAGATCTTGTGTTTGTGCCTCTGTTTATTCTGATCTACCCGATTTCATGGATAGAATTGAATCAGCTGTAGCTTCCATTAGTCCAAGTCCCTAGTTAAAGTATGGAATGAACTCTTCTATCGCTTGAATGTGAGTCGCTTGGCGAAAGGTGCTCACATTGTACAGTTGTAGGAAAAATTGTAAGGGTTACTGTAACATTTTATTTGTAATTCATTATTGTAGATCAAAGTTTAGAGAGAGAAATATTAAATAACTTTAAAACACCGATATTATCATTTTTTGTTCAACTTGCACCGTATAACCGTGTCCAGTTTTTCTTACGGTTGTGGTATTTATATATATAAGGAAACCACTTATTTCCTTATTTTCCTAATGTTCCCTGCCTTTAAGATTTTTGTTGGTTGATATTGTATTTTAATAACATTTGTTTCTTATTTCAAGTCGCTTATGATTGTTATGAAACCTAACAAATTCAAGTTTCTTGTATAAAAACTGAGATGTTAATACAAATTGTCAAAAAAAAAAAAATATATAATAGTAAATAAAATAAATTAGATTCATTTACAGATTACAAAGAAAATGTATTTTTATGTACTTCTTCCACGCGGATAAAGTTTTCAATGACTATGGATGAGTTAAAACTTTTTTTTTTACTTGAATTAAATAAATTTTATTTGTTAGAGAAAAGGATAATAATGTAACTAAATGTTACTTAGATAATAACAGATAACTAAATAGATAATAACAATGTTAAATGTTTATTTCGACTTTTTCAAACAAGTGTTAAAAGTTCTGAAGATCTAACGATATCAAGAGAGGAAAGGAAGGAATAGTACATCAAGAAATAAAGCAATTTTGAGGAAGAATTAATGTGAGAGTGGGCGAGAAATTGCTACTTGTTTGTTACTGGTACGTTAGATAGTTAATGAAATGACTGATTAGTACTGATTGTGCGAACTACACGAGGTAGCCCATTACATGATTGGGCATTTAACGATTTCCAATTGCTTTTCAATTCTATTTGTGCTACAGAAAAGTCACTACACCTCTTCTCTTGATCGACTGATATGTTTGTTGTATAATTAATTTCATACTATTTACTTCTGTAAAATGTAATTAATTTAACATGTTTACAATTTGGATCTATAAAATACAAACACTTATATTTTCTCTCTCTGATATTAGATTTTATTTGTAATTTATTTTGAACTTCTTTTTTCTTTGCCCATTTCTCTTTATAATTTGGTACCGATGTATTATTATATCTATAAAAAAAGATAACGCATTTTAAAATTCTTGTCGATGTGCACAAGTTTATTTTGAAAATATTATTAATTTCAAATGGAGTACATTAGAATGCACAGCTACTCCCTTTCTGGAACAAACTCTCCCTTTTGCAATTCTGAGTGATTTTTTCTGGTTTTTTTTAATATGTCATAACATTTCTGTCTATAATTAAACAGAATTGTTATATGATAAATGTTACAAACACATACTAATATATCTGTAACAAATTTAGTTAATGAATTTTAAAATAAATTATTTAAAATATTCATTTTAAATAGAATAGGAAACCAAAAATTTTAAATAGATATATAGAAACATAATGTTATTACATGAGAGTGTTGTAATTTAAGTGATTCCTTTAAATGTTAAATGAAGTTATTATAAGATATATACTAATAAAAAATGATTTATTTAATTATGTAAGTGAATTTCATTGAACCAGAAGTATTTTGATGATAGGGCTGTATTTCACCATGTTGTATTATGGATCATTACAAGACCTTACTTTTTCCGAAAAGCAGCTCCTGGTCGGAGTTTTTTTATATATTTATCTGTTAGAAAAATAGATTCCCTGGAGTAGATACACCCACTCTTATTAAATCTCACAAATTCCAATAATGTATTGCTCAGAAACGTCCCTGTATACTTAAAACGGATCCAACAGGAATCTTACAAAATATCGTTCTTACTACTAAGGTGAGAAGTATCAGAGATGAAGGAAAGGGGATGAACTTTGATAAAGGTCGATGTATTTACTACTGGAAGGATGAAATAAATTCATCCAAAGGAGTACGTACACTCTATTCGAATAGTAGGAATCTATCCCACCGTCCGTCCCTCGGGAACTAGAGTACCGTTACTCATGAGGAATCAACGATTTTGAGTAGATTTGTTTATTTGCTATAACAAAGGCGTTTGTTTATAAAGAAATATATATAAGTTTAGGCTCAGGCTTCTTGAATGAAGTGGTGACGTATTATTTATAATTGTATGTTTTTGATGATGTGCATTTATCCACCTGAATTATATTAACCGTTCAGTGAGATCGACATTAACAGTTATGATAATTTAGGGTTGTTAATTTATTTTATTAATAAAAATAATAGTAGCTGGTAAAAATTGTTTACGAATGATAAAATTTTGAATATATACATATTGGAAGACAAAGTGTTTTATATAAGTACAGATTTATAGATTAACACAGAATATAAAGGAACAAGAAAATTCATGTAAGAAATGATTTACTCATGCCAAAAAAATATACATTTAGGGACGGTGGTGTAAGATAGATAAACGATAATATATTTCATCTCGCTTGAGCAGACATATTGAAGTAGTGAAAATTATTTTACATGTATAATACCCTACTATATTTAACTGTAACAAAGAAGAAAAGTATACTGAACATTCTTGTATTTTATAATAATTTAGTTATTAAATTATCTATTTATTCACCTATACAGTAAAAAGCATAAAATATTTCCTTATTATTTTAAAAATAATTTCATACATAGCGGATTTGTGATTATATGGGATTAATATTTTTGTTTATAACTTTATCCTTTTTACTTTCCTGGCAACATATCCTACAGCTATGTTGCTACAAGAAGGAAAGTACGGTAATCAGTCAAAAAATTGGGTATGGTGTTTTTTTTTGCATTTTTTGTCGTTTCATGGACCCAGGAACCCCAGAAAACAAAAAAAGTGGAGGATAATGTTCGTACGTACGGACGTATGTCGGTGTGTTGTTGAAGCTTGATAACTTTTGGCTGGTTAAACCGATTTTGATGAAATTTTGTACCGATACTCATGCATATGGGACAATTTGTTGATAAAAATTTGGTTGGGGTCAATATATCTAGGAGGTGGAGTAGAGAGTTTCTTAGGAGTAAATTTTCTCAGAATTTTGCATACATAACCGCACTTTATAATATCGGCAAAGATTAATAATGGGCTCCTCCCCCTTTATAGATAATCTAAAATCTAAATATTACATCAGATTTTCTAGACATACTAAAAAAATTTACTTTAATTAAATAAAACTAATTAACAACATGCTGGTGCGCCATGTACACTTAGTATAAATCATCCATTAAATGAGCATCAATAAATGAATTAAAAATAAATAATAATACGTAAGCTATACCCTAAACATTATAGAATACCTGACAGACAGAATTAATACAGGATATGACTATATTTAATTTCGAAAAACAAGTCCCATATCAGATTTGTTAGAGTATATAAAAATAGAAGTGGTTTTTCGTTGAACAGTTGAGACTGTTACATATCATCTTGTCGATGTCAATTCTAACTACAATGCTTTTTAGGGGCAAAACTCAAAGAAAAATGCTCTTTAGGGGGGAAAGACATCTTTTGCAGGGACTGGCTAAATTATTAACATCGTTCCTCGAAGTACAACAATTACGTAATACCATCTGCATTTTAGGTGGGTTGAAGTTATAAGAAACTATAATCTGATAAATTAAAATAGTGTAATTCGTTGCGTAGAAATTCAGTAGGTTAGCGTAGCCGTACTAACGTAACTCTTATCTGGACTGGCCTTCTGGCCTAGTTAGAGCTTACATTAGTGATTACTCGTAGTTAAGACAGTAACGGAGGTCGGAAACTTTTTTCTTTCAGAAAAGAAATTCATTCATATGGAATAAAAGGTTTTGCGCATAAATCATTTAGTTTCAGAGTTACTTAGATCCGAAATAGAGTCCGACATAACATAAATACGTAATATCACTCTAATTCGGGCAAAATAATGTAAATTAATCAACCATAAAAAATGAACCGCCCAGAAACAAAATGTTTGAAGTGGAATAACCTTCTAAGTACAAAATTAAAAATAACTAAGTACAAAAATCGAAATGTAAATACAGTAAATGTTCTAAGTCCAAACTTACTTTCAGCCCCAAAATCAAGACGAATAGCACCGAAATGCTATTTCGCATTCGAAAAATAAATATTTCTAGCAGAATTAACTTTGTAGTCAGTAAAATAAAGAAAACTTACCGTAGCCTACCGTTGATATGAATAAAAGCCCCTAGTAACGGCGAACCAGGAAATAAAACTAATTTAAACTTATAACCGTAAAATAACAGAACAAAACAAGACAAAACACACAAAAATTAACCAAAACAACACTGTCGAACAAACTGGAACAATAATAAAAGCGAGAATACGTAAAAACGCGCCACTGGAAGTGAGTTGGCGAAAACGCGACCGACCGTCACAACACCATCGTTACTTAAAAATTAATTTATCCCTAATTTGAGCCTACTATTTATTGAAGAAAAACTAGAATCAATGCACATTAAGAATAAATAATCAGAAAATTGTTAGTTTTATTTAACAAATAAATAATAAAACAGTTTAAACCGTCTGTTTTTTAAGTATCATTTTGTTAGTAATGAATATATTTAGATTGGAAATTTTAGTTTTCACAAGTGGATAGTTTTATGTTTGTTTTGAAGGATTTCTCTCAATGTTATGAGTTTTTTCTTTTGGCATTTGATAGTTGTCACTTTTAGCCTACTTTAGAAGCAAATTGTGCGTAATTTTTTTGATACCTGTAAGTTTATGTTCAATTTTAACATAAAATTGACATTATCGAACAAGAACGAACATTTTCGATATATTTTACTTTTTTATTTTCGTAAAGGCAAGAAAGCCGTTGAGGCTTACAGAGATATATGAAATTTATGGTGGTTGATTGCCTAACAGAACGCATGTGTCAGAATTGGTTTAAGAAATCCGTTCTGGAGATTTTATACTCAAAGATGACCATTGTTCTGGTTGATCTAGTAAGGTTGTTGTTGAAGTCTAATTGAATCGAAACTGCGCGAAAGATTGCAAAGGTTAAATATATCACACCCAACAATTGAAAATACATGAAATGTCTTGACTCGTTAGAAAGCTCAATATTTGGCTTCCGCATGAATTGAAAGAAATTCATTTAACCCATCGAATCAATGTTTGCGATATACAATTCAAACGCAATGAAATTGACCCTTTTCTGAAACGAATCATCACTGGTGATGAAAAATGCATCGCCTACAATAATATCAATCGAAAACGATCATGGTCCAGCGTGATGAAGCACAAGCCACAATGAAAGCTGAATTGCATAAAAAAAAAAGATCATGCTGTCAGTTTTTCTTTGTTTGTTTAACCTCCGGTACCACCATTAGGTATTGCTTCAGAGGATGAGATGGATGATTTGTTGCGTGTCTGAAAATGTCATGCCTGACCGCGATTCGAACCCAAGACCTCCGGGTTCGGCATGCTGTCAGTTTGGTGGGTTTACAAAAATGTGTATTTTGAGTTGCTTCTAAGGAACCTGACAATCAATTACGATGTTTACTTTCAACATCTAATGAAACTGGAAGAAGAAGTCCAAGAAAAACTGCCAGAAATCGCGAATCGCAATGGAATCGTTTTCCACCAAGACAATGCAAAGCCTCAGACATCTTTGGTAAATCGTGGAGACGTATTGGAGCTTAGATGGAAGTGGTGACCCATCCTCCATACAGTCCTGATGATGCATTATCAGATTACCATTTATTTCGAAATTTGAAAACTCTTTCAATAGTAAAACTTTCACCTATGATAATGACATGAAATCGCACTTGGTTTTTTTTTTGCTTCTGTGGACCGTTAGTTCTATGAGCGCGGAATCATGAAGTTACCAGAAATATGGTAAAAGTCGGACAAAATGGGAAATATATAATTGATTAAATTTCATTTTTTGAGTTTTATTTCATACTACAGAATCGAAATTACTTTCTTATCAACCAGCGTATATTTGGAAAATACAATAGTACGTCGTAATCCATTCATGAAACCAGACAGAACAAATGCAGTGAACGATTCTGTTGTTACGGTATTATTTTTGTAGTGATGGGTATTGGATTTATTTATACATTGTATTAATTACTATTTTTTATTTTTCAATTATATATGCATGTAGATAATGCATTTCGTGTAACTTATTATAAATACTGTGCACCGTATTATTAGTCTAGTATAAATTATAAACTTACCTTTTTTTTTCTCGAAGCAAGGAGAAAATAATGTTTTTTTTTTACAGTATTTTTAGGTTGGAGAAAAGAGAGATAAAATAAGGATAGTCTTGCTTATATAATAAATTCCTGCTGACGTTGTATTCATGAGGCGTTATCTAATACTGATAAAGCTGCTCTGTTCACCTGATTTTCCTAGAAAAAATCATTTTGTATGTATTTACTTAACACACGTGCACACAAAGCATTTTTGAAATCCGTTTTACGTAGTATGATATGTAAATATTAAAGATAAACATAAAGGGAAGTTTATTCCGCTTTTTTTTATAAATAATTTTTATTTATTATAAAATTTCATATTCTTTAAATAAATTAATCAATAGTTAATTATTTTTTATATTTTATTAGGCATTAAGTAATGTAAAATTTATGGGATTAATGAAGTTTTTGTTGATTTACTCTCTTTTTGTTGAATTTATGTTTTTCTACCGTAAAACATCTTTAGTTTTCCGGCCAGTTGTCTTGGTCGGAATATTTTAAAGGCTTAGTTTGATTTGTTTTTCTTTTTCCATAGCATGTTGAAGCTGTGAATTTATTTAATCCGTTTGATTCCATCCAGATCATATTCCGCATGAAATTTATATATTTTCCTAATCGCTGTTTCTTCTAGGTCTTCTTAATTTTGGTAGATCATGTTCGATTTCAACATATATCCTTCCTCTGTTTCCTTTAGACCATGAATTTTTCTTAGTAAGCTTGTTTCACTCATCAAGTTTTCGAGATCGGTCAGGTGTAATGTTTAAATGAAATGCCACATAAGATTATTGATTTTACTACAATTGTATGATGTCTTAATTTCGCGATTTATGTAGATTCTAACTATCATAGATGTATTTGATAATAAATCTAAGCTTCACCAGGTTTAATATTCTATTTTCTATTTACACTTTGTCTATTCTGCTTATAATCCCTCTTAGATACTTAAAGTAGTTGGTGAAAACTTTTTTTTCTAAGAACGAATGTGCCGACTCATTTTTATAAATAATATTTTTTTCCCCGTGCGTTCATGTATGACTGAAAAATATTAGAAATCCTATATTTAATTTATCAATTAATTATATAATTTAAATTAAACACTACAGTTAATGTGATTTTTTTGCCAAGGGATTGATCGATTCGTATTACGTTTCAGAAATCTCTAGTAATCATGGTCAGTTCTACTGATTTAAGATCGTTAGATGGTTACAGGAATTTTTTCAATGAGTTTACTCATTTTCTTTTTAAATTCCCAGTTATCAAGGTCAGGCTACGGTTATTTGTTAAAAACCAAGAGCTAATATTTATTATGATTCAGTGCATCATTTTCTATATCTGACATTTGAAAAAACGGTGAAGATATGTTTCAATATCAATGAGCTTTACTAACCGATTGTTTTGAACATAATTAGCAGATAAATTAGATTTCTTTTTTTATAACGTAATTACATTTTGCAAATTATTGCAATGATTTTTTTTATTTATTATGAAAATTCTTTTAAAATTGGATAAATATCTGAAATAAATTTTATTTTTTAATTGGACGAGACTTTTTTATTTCATTTTTATCAGTTAAATACGAAATTATTTTTAATAGACAATTTTTTTTTTTTATCTTTTCTTTTTAATGACCTAAATGGGGACGAAAATCTGTATTTTTATTTAGCTTTATTTCTTTGTTCAAATCGTTCATTTAAATCTGTATCTTGTGATAGTTTTATATTCGGTTGAAACACAACCGAACTTTCACAATTGGATCTGAATCAGCAGGCGAGGAGTATAGAACTGATTATCAGAAACTATATCTTTAAAAATAGAATATGGCAATAAAAATTTAATTTATCTCCATATTTATTGATAGTTTTACTTTCCTGGCATCAGAGGTCTAGAGTTATGCTGCAAAAAAGAAAATATGGTAATCTCTAAAAAAATGGGGTATGGGTTTTTTGCGTTTCTCGGCGTTTCACCACCCACCCAGGTACTCCAAAAAACAAAAAAACAGTGGGGAATAAATGTGTTGGCTTGTTTAAAGCTTAAACGTTTGAATTGATAAAACGATTCTGATGAAATGTTTTACAGACTTGTGTGTATGGGCAATGTGTTGGTAAAATTTTGGAGTCTATATTTCCAGGGGGTTTTTTTGGGTCATTTTTCTCAAAATTTTGTAACCATAACCATATTTTATATTAAATACAGTCCATTGCGTTATCTTACCTTTTTTTAACAAAATTCCCCCTTCCCCAAAGTCGAAAAAGCTATTTTTTTTTTATTGAAATTTTTTAACCGATTTTTTTAAATGTTTTACTAGACATAACAGTAGTGCAAGTGAACTAAAAATATTTTAAACCTTTAATACAGGGTCATTCACGGAAACCGGATGTTTTTGAAGTGGGTTGTACTCGGGCGTTCGTGGTGGGAGGAGCACGTGGCTGGTGTCTGACGTTTCCTTTGTTCATAGCATTTACATTTTAGTCGTTGAGATGGAGCCGTGGACGCTAGACCAACGCTTGTACGCGTATGACAGTTTTTTGCGAAATGACGAATCCGTAACTGCTGTTCAGCGAGATTTCCGCCGTCAGTATAATATCCATCGTAATGCAAGTGTCCCCCCTTCTCGTAACACAATATTGCGATGGATAAACAACCTTCGAACAAGCGGTTCAATATTGAAGAAAAAACCACCGGGTCCCCGACGAACCGCTAGCACTCCGGAGAACATCGAACGAGGAAGAGAAGCCATTGTCAGAAGCCCACGCCGCTCTGTTCAGAGGCATTCAGCGGCGCTTCAAATGAGCACAAGTACAGTAAGACGAATTCTACATACAGACCTGCATTTCCATCCTTACAAGATAGCCGTCGTGCAGCAGTTAAACGAGCAAGATTTCACGCAGCGATTACAATTTTGTCGACAAATGCTTACCGTTTTTAAAGAAAATGAAAATTTGTTATTGTTAATGAGTGACTAAGCCCATTTTCATCTGAATGGCTTCGTCAACAAACAGAATTGCCGGTATCGGGCAGAAAGAAACCCACATCAGTTTCACGAGAGACCACTTCATAGACCAAAGATGACTGTCTGGTGTGCAATAGGAAAGGTCGATGTTATTGGACCATGTTTTTTTGAAGAAAATGACGCTGCCGTAACTGTAACAGCTGATCGTTACATTGCGATGTTGAATACGTTTTTCATCCCTGAGTTACGAAACCGGGAAATCGATTTTCAAAATGTGTTATTCCAGCAGGATGGAGCTACAGCGCACACAGCGAGGGCAACGATGGCTGTTCTCCGTAACTTGTTTCCTGGACGGATCGTTTCCAGATTCGGCGACATTCCTTGGCTCCTTTGGTCCCCCGACTTGAGTAGTTGTGATTTTTTTCTGTGGGGGTTTCTGAAATCGCGTGTGTACGGCAATAAACCGCGTACATTGGAGGACCTAAAGATCGCAATTCGTCATCACGTCACCCAGATTGATGTAGACATGCTGCTAAGAATTGAGGCCAGTTACCGTGAAAGGCTACAACGTATTGCCCAAAATGGACATCACTTGCCGGACATAACTTTTTGTTCAAGAGTAAGTAACAAATGATTTGATTTAATAAGTGTTTCAGTACCAATAAAACTTTTTTAAAGTAAATATTCAATTTTTTATAATTATTTTAAAAACATCCGGTTCCCGTGAATGGACCTATAGTATTAAAAGTTTAAATAATAAACTTTTAATAATAATATAATAAAATTTCATCGTAATTTAATTCCCACCCACCAAAAAAGAAATTTTACGAAACTTTTTAATGGTTGTATATTTTTCAGTGCAATTTTTTATAGTTTGTTCCATTAGACATAGTTAACGTTCAAAATAAAAATAAAAGAATCTTAAAAGGTGAGTTTGGTGGTGGGAAAGCAGGAAAAAAACAGAATTTATGAATTTTTACACTTTTTTTGTTTTATTTAAAGATATAATGATAATTTTACAATAATATTTTTCATGATAAATTACCCTCAACCCAACAAAGAAATCTTAAGTAACATTTTTCATGTATAATTATTGTTCCACTGTATAAAGATAAATAACTTATTCCAGAGGAAGTATTACAATTTTGTTGTCACCTTTTTTAATTTTCTGAGTTGTCTGCCCACATTTTGTAGTTCGTTTTCTTTTAATAAATGTTATTTAAAATGGTCTCTTATATTTTGTCATGATAATCTAAAATAAAAACATGTATAATTATTATAAGAATAACGTGTTATATTAAAGTAGTGCTCCTATACTAAGAAATTGTAACGTGTGAGACTTGCACGTAAATACTGAACAGTATTTAAACTATTATAGTTTCTCCGTTTCATACTAACCTATAGAAATAAACTTTTATTATTAATTTACGTAGCAGAAAGCAATTATCTACATTAAAAATATATTAATTATAAATTACTGTAAATTCAAGTTAGTTTCTATGATAAAAGTTTCTTCACTAATTACCAATAAAATAAAAAGTAATAAAAGTAAGCATAAAGTAAAAAGTTTATTTTTTAAATTTATTTAAGCACACTATGTTAGTTGTTCAGTGTCTTTAGTTTAATAAATTGACTTACCTTACAGCCTTGTAAATTTGAGTTGTGAATAATAATTATAAAACATTGCAGATATATTATTTTATTATTCGAGTATTCAGTTTTCTATTAATTTGTAGAATTGAATTTTATTATTGATATTTAAAAAGTTATAGAATATCTAAAGGAGACTTTTACTGTTTAACTGCTTATTGCTTTATGCACAAATTTAATAACCTGAATGGTTAGTAAAACAATCATTCGAGTTTTGTTGTTTAAAAAAATCCATTTTTTTATTTTTTTCTCCGGTGTATCTGCTGTTTTTAAGTATTTTAAAATTATACTGCTACCTAGAAAATGGCTAGTAAAATCGTTTGTCAGAATATTTCCAAATTGGTCAAGAACAATTATTATAAAAGGTTATTTATTACGCAGTAATACGGCATATTTTTCCATTTTCTAAAATTGTTTTACACGCTTCATACTGATATAAAAATATAGAAGGTTAAAAAGCATAAAAAAATTAAGATTCGAACTTATTTGAAAAGATGTAGCGAGTCTAATCTTTAATCAAGAACTGTTTAATAATATTATTATATCTTATATTATATCTTATATATATATATTCATACACGAAAGTTTGTTAGCAATAGCATCACGCAAGAACCGACCGACGATCCTTTAAAATTTTTAGGATACAGTTATACAACTAAATATGTGCTAAAGCACATATGTGCTAAAAGTCCATCCCAGGGAAGGTTTTAAGCCATAGATGGAGGCCCTAGCCTCCTTGGAGGTGAAGTTGTGAATTAAAGATATTCGTTAAAGAAAAAAAATTCACTTCATTATTACATTTCTGTCACCATGACAACAGAAATATAATGAAGTAAAAGGATTAATGTTTTTTTCTATTAATGAATGAATATCAGTAAAATATTTCATATTCTCACAACCATGATGATAACGAACGCGACAGACTGTCCAGATTGTCGGGCAAGCGAAGCCAGCCCTGACCGGCTTTTTTTAAAGGCAATTAATTTTTTTTTTAAAAAAAGAAAGAATAATTTCGATCTGAATCTGATCTGAAGTATCTCCCAATATTCTCAGGGGGGTAACCCACCGTGTTGGTCTAGCGGTGAATTCGTCATCGCAAATCAGCTGATTTTGAAATCGAGACTAAAAAGGTTCAAATCATATTAAAGGCGGTTACTTTTATACGAATTTGAATACGAGGTCCTGGATATCGGTGTTCTTTGGTGGTTGGGTTTCAGTTAACCGCATGTCTCAGGAACGGCCGACCTGAGACTGTACAAGGCTACACTTCATTTACATTCAGACATATTTTCCTCATTCATCCTCTGAAGTTATACCTTACGGTTATTCCGGAGGCTAAAAATAGACAAAGAGAGTAGTCTTGGGGAACGGCTTATAACATAAATACAAAACCAAATACGCAAAAGTATTTTTAACAAGCTTTAGGTAAAAAAAAAAACAAAACCTCATATGTTAATGGGGTAAACTTTATGTTGTCAAACTGTGATTTTACTGTTTCTTAATATTATAATTCATTACATGGCTATGGTGCTCAACCTTACGGCAAGATATTATTGAAGTAATTAGGGGGGAAGTAATAGTCAAGTTTCATTTTACCTTTAACTGAATTTAAATTTATCACGTAAACTGTTTCTATAAAAATAGAAATTCTTCACTACTTAGTTTGGCGTACGATGAAAATGTGGGTAAGGCGAAGTTAGTTTTGATTTGTTAATTCGGCTCTTATTTTTTTTTTCTTCTATTAACGTCATTAGTAGCACTAGTGACAAAATTCCATCACTTTCCTACCTAAATCTGACGTAAATTACTGTTTATAAATTCCCCTTCCTAAAATTATTGCCTTAATTAAGTGTAATATTGAAGAAATAAAGAAATGCTATATTTTTATTAATAATTATTTACTTGCAGTCCAAAATCTGTAAAAGGAAAACGTTCCTATAAATATAGGTCCGGTAATGATTTTTATCTGTCGCTTCACAATTATCTGTTACTTAAGATTCTACAGAGAAATAAATTTTATTTAATTACAAGTAGAATACCGCGTGACTGAAAAAGGACTTCACAACTTTAAAAGCGTATAAATATTTATTGAGATAAGTTACAGATTCGGTTCGGGGTCTCATTTCAGAGAAAAACACATCAAATTTTTCACTCACGTAGTTCATTAGCACCGAATTCGGTCACCAACGTTGTCACTAGTGTTCTTAAAAATGGATACATTACTGGAGCGGAACGTACTCGCTTTGTATTTTGGTTTCACGATTTGCAGGCAGCAGCTGCTGTTCAACGTAATTTTCGTAGAAAATACGGTAGGGAGCTTTATAATAATCGTACAACTTACTGTTGGCACCAAACCTTCGTTGAGACAGGTCGTTCTTCTTCCGCGAAGCAACCGTAAATGAATGATATCGTTTATATGGACATGCTTAAAATTTTCTAATTTCCCGATTAGACGATGATGACAAGATACGGCACCACCTTACTACCGTCTAGAAGTCCGAGATTTCCTTGATTCTCGATTCGCAGGTCGGTGGATTGGTCGTGAGTCACTTCGTTCCCCAGGTTTGACCCCATTCATTTACATTCATACATATCACCCTCATTCATCTTCTGAAGTAATACCTTACGTTGGTTTCGGAGGCTAAACGGAAAAAGCGCAGGTTTGACCCCACTAGATTTTTTCTTGTGGGTCTCATTAAAGATCGGTACCACGCTTACTTGCTGATCTTGTTGAGTAAACTTCGAATTTTATGCCGCAGCTGCCGAGGTATAACGCCTGACTTACTATCTGCAGTCTAGAACGAAATCGACTTCAGGTGGTGTCTAGGTCGCATTACAAATGAAAACCATATCGAACCGAAGTTAATGGTTGGTGACAAACTTGATGTATTTTTCTTTGAAATAATTAAGGATCGGGGAAAACATGGATAAAATTTGCATATTATCCTCCGTGTAGCAATAAGGAAAACAATATTTTTAAAAATAAAATTTTTAATGTTAGTTTATTAAAAATTATTGTTTCAAACATTTACGTAATAAAGAGTATCTGAATAATTGAGAAAATTACTTCAGCAATATAATACAGAAATTTCTTATTAAATAAAGCTATTGGTCCAGTAGCTTTGGGCGTTTAATGGCCAATTTGAAGCTTTAAATTTGTTAAAATATTAATTAAATTCTAATATTAAACTGTAATTCTCCGCCTTAAAATTTTGTTCAAGAGTAGGGGTGTGTCTCTTTGATTGGTTAAATGTATATACTATTTTTATCTTTCTAAGTAACGTATAAAAGGTAAGTAACGTATAAAAGAGGAATCAACATCATTGTGGGCGGACGTTATTGGGGGCTTTTGAAGACTTGTTTATTTTTAAACTAAATGTATGCAATCTGTTGAGATTGCCAAGAAGAACAATTATTTATTTATATATTATTTTAAGATTTCAGTTAAAAATAATTGTGGTATAATTTTCGTAAGTATTATATTATTGTCATTTAATATTCTTCATTATATATATTAATATTTTTATTTATTACTTTTTTTACATAATTTTGCGTAGAGTTTACAAATGATGATTGTGTAGAAAACGAAATGGACACTATTTTTAAATTTTAAGTAATTTTTTGCTGTGACCGGTTTTTAAGGGTTATTCTTGTTTTGCACTTTATTTAAATAATTGTTCAAATAACTCTTTCTTTGTGTATAAGTTGTATGTATATACATACACATATATATATATATATATATATATATATATATATATTATATTCTTGTAGTCGATCTGTTAAAAATAAAGTAGTTTACTAACAAAACTCAATGCAGTAGCTTGTACGTTTAATTCCTATCTTATTTTCTCCAATTATCTGTTCTAAATTTTGTGTACGTATGTGTCAAATCGCAAATGACTAGATTCTTCTGAGCTATTTCATTTAGTTTTTCTTTGATCAAAGCCGTAATGAATATAAACCGTAATATATAGCCGTAATCATTCAAAACTGCCTAATTTATTGAGGTACTAGACAAAACACTACTGACAGACTGCGACTCTGTTATAGCTAGCAGCGGTAGTTCCAAGGACGACCGGTCCAAAAATATTGGCGTCGACGTACTCTTCTGTATAACGGCCGCGCATCGACCAAGCCCTGCACTGCATGCACGGTTATTGCATAAATCGTCTGGTTCATTGAGACTGAGCTAAAGACCTACAGCCGTTGAAGCGAGACATATTCGTCTGTTCCACTCTTACTGTACAACACACCATTCAGAAAATATTACATTGTTCCGCGATTAAACGAACACTAATTTGTGACAATTAAATGTTTCTTTGAATTATATTCTTATATAGTGATTTTTTTATAGTTTAATATTTAATTTATTTCAATTTTTTTTTTCAATTGTTTAAATTAATTACACGTCTGAGAAATATAATAAATTTATCGACAACTAGCATAAAATTAACCATTTAATATTGAATTGATAACGTCATGAACTTTTCAAGTTGTACGAGAACAGCCTGAGAGAAGATCGATGAAATCAAATATGATGTTAAACGTGAAATAGCGAAGTATCTAATTTGTAGCCGCAGAGAAATAAATTGGAAACTATCTAACGTCATAAGTGGAGGAGAGAGATATGTTTTATCAATACCAGTTTCGCTCGGAAACCTTCCCTTTACTGGATATCTTCTTTATTCTTCTATGGAAAAGATGTTAGCTGGCTTTTGAAATGGAAAATGTATGAAAAATCGTTATATATATATATATATATATATATATATATATATACACACACACACACACACACACACACATATACGGGGTACTCCATTTAAATTTAGACACAGCTATATCTCAAAAACTATACATTTTAGGAAAAAATGTTTCGAAATAAAGTTTTTCCATTTCAAGGGGGAAAGGTTCACAACCTATGTTGTCCTTGGTAGGTCAACTAATTTTTTTAAACAGGAGCCTTTATTTTTTATAGTAGAATCGAATTCTTTGTAAAATAATAAAATTTCATTTCAGAATTTTTTCTAAAATTTATAGTTTTTTAGTTATTCATCTTCAAATATGTTGTAGGCCTATAAACTGGTGCTTTTAGTTTCATTAGGTCTGGCCCAGCTCGGACTTGAATACTAGATCGTGGATACCGGTGTTCTTTGGTGGTTGGGTTTCAATTAACCTCACATCTCAGGTATGGTCGAACTGAGAATGTACAAGACTACACTTCATTTACACTCATACATATCATCCTCATTCATCCTCTGAAGTATTATCTAAACGGTAGTTACCGGAGGCTAAACAGGAAAAAGAAAAGAAAAGGTCTGGCCCAGCTGTCGAGTTACATCCAGCTGATGTTAAATTTTAAATAAAAGAAAATTACATTTTAATTAAAAATTAAAAGATTAACCTAAATAAAATCCGTTTACATTTTAATGTACTTTTTACAATAGTACATAAAATGATAAATACAAATGAATAACATAAATGATCAAATACAATAGTACATAAATGGTACACCTACATGTGTTGCACGGTTTGGTCAGTTAAGATATGTCGACTATATGAAAATATTTGGTTTAATGAATTAGTGATACTTTAACATTTTTGTTAATGCTCTTTATTTAAAATATATAAAAAGTGCTCTACATAAATTACAGCGACAAATGTTCAAAGTGGTGTCCTACTTCTATGAATTTTTCGTTACGTTTTAAAAACGACCCATAAACATTTAATAGTTTTTCACCCGATATCTCTACAGACGTTTGTAACACGCTCTTTCATGGTTTCAGGGATAGTTCGTACTTCTAGGTAAACCTTTCCTTTAAGGTAACCTCATAAAAAAAGGCTATTGGAGTCACATGTCGGGGGAACTAGCTGGCCAATGAACTGCATCAGCTCGATTGATCTAACGATCATTGTATTCCCAGTACAAAATTACTCTGGTGATAATTGAATAATTTGCAGGGAGCCATTTTGGTGAAACCACATCGTTCTTCTCTTCTTCAAGGGTAGTTCAACAAGCAGTAAAGGCAGCTTGAGTTTGTTTTTTTTTTTTGAACTGATTTTCTAGAAAATCTGTGTGTTTCTCTCCATTCAAATTTCCATCGAAAAGATGCAGTCCGATTAATGTTCAACCTATGATTCTGCACCAAACATTGACAGTCCACGAACGTTGAAGTTCTATTCCCTTAGCCACCGTGGATTTTGCACTGCCCAATGATGCATATTGTCTTTTTACTGCTCCATGATCAGTAAAACGTGATTCATCGGAAAATAGAACATTAAGAAAAAAACTTTTGATCTACCTACACTTTTTCCAGCTCCCATCGACAAAATACTACTCTCAAGTGAAATATGGTACGAATGGAATTTCAGGCTTTTAATACTCTCAGAACACTGGTTTTTGACATCCGGGAGTCACGCGAAATTGTTCTTGAACTAACATGAGGATGTGCAATGACCGCCGCAGCCACGGCTATTTCATTGTTTTCTGCTGTCACAGTATTTTGACGGTTCCTATTTTTGTCCCCGTACTTCCAGCATTACTAAACTGTTATACAATTCTGTACACAGAAGAATGACTTGGAGTATTTCTACCGGGGAAACGTAGAGCATACAAAGCTACTGTCTGATCAACATTTCAGTGACATTCCCCGTAAAGAAAAAACTAGAAACACCAGTTTATAGGCCTACAGCATTTTTGAAAATGCGTAACTATAAAACTATCAATTTTAGAAAAAAGGTTTTTTACAAAAAAAAATTTAATTTTTGTGCAAACAATTCAATTCTGATATAAAAAAAATATAGGTTGCTATTTAAAAAATTAATTTGACTTGAAATGACCTATATTTGACTTTATCAAGGACAACATAGGTTGTGAACGTATTTTATCTCTTGAAGCATTTGAATACGAATCATTTTCCCCTAAAATGGGTAGTTTTTGAGATATAGGTGTGTCTCAGTTTAAATGGACCACCCGATATATATATATATATATATATACAGAGTGTATCTCGAAGTTTTCCCGGGACTTGCACAACGTATTCTGTTGGTGAAATAATGGAAATAGCTCATGTAAACGTATGTCCTATAATGTTTCGTTTGCGAGTTACGGCTTCTGAAAGATTTCGCTCTGATTTCAGCGCTGTTTTCAGTTGTTTCATGCGTGTTCAGTTGTCTCAGCTTGTTTTTTTCAGCTGTTTTATGCGTCTATTACTCATTTAACTAAGTTATTGTACGTCAAACATAAAAAAACCGGGGTTTTTACCCCATTTTATTGGTTTTTACCCCATATTTCTCAAAAACTATTTTATTCGATTTTCCAGGATAAAAACCATAGGAAATCACTAATTCTGCTTCTTAATTAACGTCCTAACAATTTTATTACAACCTCATTTCACCGGGGTAGTTGAAATCCGAGAAAAATGTTTCATTAGCTAAGTCGCAGAAGAAACATTTTAGGACATATGTTTATATGAAAGTTTTCCTTTATTTACACGAATAGAATAGGTTATGAAATTTCAGGGCGAAATTTGTGACATTCTGTATATCATTCCGCTTAATTTAAAGGGAATGTGAAATTTCATAAATATAAAAAAAAACGTGTTTTGTCGTAACTACGTCATTAACACTCACATAAACTGATGAAATCGAAAAGGTTGAGTTATGTTGATCATGTTTCGCTCGATGCTAAATGTAATTTTGCACAATTTTGTATATACGTATTACTTATATTAATTAAACTACTTGTTATCTTATGTTATATGAATATTTTTCAAATACTGATATTATTTGAAGAAAAAAAATATTTAGATGATTATAAAATATTTTCGTTTGCTGTAATGTCAATTATGTTTTGTTTAGTGAGATTTTTTTCTGCCAGTACCCGGTAATAAATACGGCAGATTATTGTAATCTTAATTCCGCCGTTAATTTTTAAATACGTATTTCTTCTCTCTTTTCATCGTAATTTAAGAAAATCATCTTTTTTAGGTTTTTATTTTGCGTTCAGTTCATCTAAAGAAACCTAATTTTTAATTCAAATTATATTTTAAAGTATAAATACTTTGATTATTTAATTGGTTATTGAATCTTTCGTTAATTTTTGAAATGAGATAAAGATATTCTGTGTTGTATATATTGTGTTTATTTACTGGAACGGGAAATTTTACATTTCAATCTATTCAGTACCACTTAGGCATCCAGATCTGCTTTGTTTGTTAGAATAATAACAATAAAGGTCAGAGTCTAACCAATTCTTTTGTATTACTTTGTGAATTAATATTTTTCTTTATATAATTGGAATATAATTTTTAATGGTAAACTCCATTGTTTACTTTAAATTAAAAATTAAATTGTGTAATTTAAATTGAAAATTTATACAATCACAAAAGTTTGGCAATAATCTATCTTTTTACGATAGATTATTGCCAAACTTTTGTATCTGATATCTTTCCATTTTATTTAGAATAATAATTTTATTATAGCGAGATACTTTCTATCTACTAGTAAAACTGAATGCATTAATTACAAACATTACATTTGATTTTTATTAATTATATTTTTATGTAGGAATCTGTTACGGATTCACTATTTTACAATTACGCATTGAAAATTTTACAATTGAAGTAACGTCTGTTACATCACAATTGTCATGTATTAGGTTTACTATTATTATGATGAAATGATTTTTTTTGTTTCGCACAAATTAATCATTAATTCAAGTTAAAAGAATAAAAACCATACAAAATGACATAATATTATTATTATTCATGAAAATATTTTATATATGTATATTGCTACACTACGGTATTGATAATAACTATTATTAAATATAAATTAATCGTTTACAGATTGTAAAAGTGACTGTACCACTCCTTATAAAACTATCTCCATCTCTGTGTAGCGTATGAGAGCTGCTACCTAATCTGGGATAAACGGTACCATTATACACTATTACATAAAATAAATAAAACCAATGATAATCCAAAATGATAAATCCATTGCAATATAACGGGATTAAGAAAAATATTGCGTAAATGTTGAAAAAGATTAGTATTTTTCAGGATAAAAACAAAACAATAAAAAATCATACGTAGAACGTAGTTCCGGGGTCATCATTATAAAGCTTAAAATAATTAAAACTTGTATAGTTAAATAAAACGTACATTACCGATTCATTAGATTTACAAACACAGTTATTACGAGTATAAAATTCTAGATAAATACAGATAATTAAGTGAAAAAAAGAAATAGTTTCAGTTGGAATCCTAGGTTAAACCGGTTGTCTCAGTAATTTTTTTTAGTATAAAACGTAATTAACTTATTTCTTGCCTAAAAATTCCACATGTTAATAGATGTACTACATTCGAGTACAAAGTAAAAAATATACACTTATAAACTTGTGTTATTGTAGTGTTTGCATTTTAATTTTTCTGTTTTTCATTAAAATTTTCTGTTTTATCAGTATTTTATATTTATTTTCTATGTGATATTTTTTTTAATCCTAATTTTTGTCGTAGTATCAGTTTTTGTATTCTATTTACATAATTTATTGTTAAATTGATGTAATTTAAAAAAACATTACTTTATATTACAATATACAAATTGTAATCAGACAATATCATTATCATTCACTTACTTGTATTAATTGATTAGGTGAACATAAAACTGAATTTAATTTTTAAATCCAGCTTTATATAGGAAATTATTAATATTGAGAAATACTAAACGGGATTTTTCAAGTTGTTAATAACGTGAACAGCATCCAATCTTTGCGTGATTTATATTAGTTGATAATTGAAGCGCAGTATTACGCTGTTGTGTAGGTTTTATTTTGTTGCAGTGATAATGTAGCTTTATATTATATACCGAAAATTACTGTTTTAATTATTGATATTAGTTTAAAAAACAATGTAATATTATGTAAAATTTAAGAATGTATATTATGTCATATTTTATTTTCTAATTACTAAATACAGTTCGTTGTGTATTTAACGTTTACTTTCCCGGCTGTAGTATATAAGGGAATGTATGATGTAAATTTAAAAAAAAACTCGCTGGACTTTTGACAAATCGTGACTGTTCATACCCTAAGGAGTCCATTAAAACGAAAAAAAATAAATAAAAACAATATTTTTCACGGATGAATGTATAATATATATTTTTTGCACTACGTTTCAGACTGGATAAACTGATTCTGTTCAGACTTTTTCAGTAGGCATCTATCTATATGTGGAGAATTTATCTTTTAACATTTTGAGTAAATTTTCCGTGGGGGTAGGAGAAATTTACTAATTTTTAATTTTTTTTTTTTTTTTTTTTTTTACGTAGTTGGTTTAGAAATAAACTTTCCTAACAAAAGTAGTGGCGCTTAGATAGTATAATTTCATTTAAATAATACGAACGTTTAAATAAAAACAATTTTTCGAGAAACCAGTCTCAAAGTACAACTTCAGTCAGTATCGGGAAAGTATAACAACTCCGTCACTTATTTTACGTTCTGTGGGAGATGGTGGATTAACAGTGAATCTATTTCACACTTTCTACATTTTTAATTTTATTTTTTTCCTTAGCTATATATTTATAATTACCCGTTTGTTTTCTTTTCGTTCCGACTACTACGGATCACGTTTGCACAGTTTTGACTTCTTTTTCTTTTCCCAAAAGGTTTTCATTCTTTCACTCTTCCTTTCTTCTGTCCATCTATTCAAGTTTATACTCCTCTTTTTCTTTCTCTTTGGAAACTTAGATTCTCGAATCGCTTTCCTAAATTTTCTCTGTCTTTACACGGATTCTTAGACATTTTTAATGTTTTTAGATTTGTTTCTACCGGTTAGTCTTTGTGGGTCTGTTTATGTAGAAATTAAATATTTGTTTTGACACTCTTTGGTTATTCATTCTGTATAAATGTCCATATAACTGCAGTCTTTTATTACGGATAAAGTCTACTATTTTTTTTTGTATATTTGTAAATTTCTTTTTCATTTTCCACTTTGTCGATTTCATCTTCATATTTTAGTCCATAAATGTTAATTAAAATTCTATTTTTTTTCTTCTGCTACTTCTTGTTATGAAAAAACTGCAGACATTCTGTCCCATATAGCGCTTCTGGTAGGACAACAGTTTTATAGTAATTTGTAGTTATATGACAGTTATTTTTTATTATAAATGTTCGTCGTGAGATGATGGCAATTTCCATTTTTCGTACTATATTCTTCATCCCAATTTTTCAATTACCTTCGGTATTATTATTTCTCCCAAATATTTAAATTGTTAAACTCTTCTTACTTTTTTCTTGTCCGAAATTTAAATGGCTTGGGTTCTGTTCTCTTTATCATTGAAAAAGCAGGTAGTTTTTTCATCAGAAATTTGAAGACAAATTTTGCCTGCACATTCTCTTACTTTTTGAATTTTAATCTTAGCCGCGTCTATATCTCTTGCGAAAATTGCCATATCGTCTGCGAAGGTGGTAGAAGTTGTCGGTTTTATTAATATAAAAACTAAGTACCGTTATTTTATTTCGTTTGGGAAATGATAAGGAGATATATCTCTGATTGAAACGAACTAAACGGTCACGGATACATTGTTAAATTACTTAAAAATAAAAGTTATATTAATGAATTATTAAATAATATTCATTTAACTTTTAAATTTTAAGCTTAACGCATTCGTGAGCTCTTAAAAAAAAAATTATTTATAAATAGTACTCGTAAATCAATATTTTTATCTACTCTTAATTTTTGGTGTCCAGTTGCTAAATTTTAATGAAAATATTTTTTCATTTCAACTACTACGTAGTAAATATAAAAATAGTGCGCATATGTAAATTAATTTTTAATCTATCCTTGAAAAATTACAGTAAAAAAATAACCGTTGGAAAAATTCTTTCATCCATGACTGAATTTTTTTTTGTGTCGTTTCATAATAATCTTCTTACATTTTATATCTGTTATTAAAGTAAATACTACCATGCTTCCTGTAATGTGTAAAGTATTGAAAATAAGAAGTTTTAATGTTACACTTGAGTGAGTGCACGCACACTCAATTAATCTTTAATCTTTTTTTTTTCTGTTTAGCCTCCGGGGATTACCGATCAAATATTCCTTTAGAGGATGATATGTATGAATTGTAAATGAAGTGTAGACTTGTACAGTCTCAGTTCGACCATTCCAGAGGCGTGTGGTTAATTGAAACCCAACCACCAAAGAACACCGGTATCCACGATCTAGTATTCAAATCCGTATAAAATTAACTGCCTTTACTAGGACTTGCACTCTGGAACTCTCGACTTCCAAATCAGCTGATTTGGGAAGACGCATTCACCACTAGACCAATCCGGTGGGTTATGTATTTTTTTTCCCTTCTCCCCCCGACCGGATATCCATTTAAGTATACGCAGTCGCGGAGAGTGTCCATATACTCAAAGGAGGCGTCCCCCACCCACCGGCAGCACGTCCGGCACGGCAGGTTAGCCCCCCCGGTCTCGGATCTTTTATTTTCCATTTGCCATGCCTCTAATCCCCCACCTCATGGCCAAGGTCCGGCAACGCCGTCCCTCAGCCCTTCGGCAGGGAAGCGGGTCTCGGTCTTTATCTTTTGCCATGCCTCAAACCGGCGGCACCGACCCCACTAAGCACCAAGGCACCCGCAGGGCAAATCTATAGGGGGAACTTCTGTAATTATACACAACGCCTCATACGACACTGTTCTGTAGCCTGCAGCCACCCTAAGCAGAGCGAATCTATGAACACTTTTTAGTTTAGTTTTATTTCTCTGTGTATTCATTGCATTTCCCCATACCGGGGCCGCATACAATAACGCCGATGTGGTGGCCGCCTTTATCAGCCTCCTGATTTCCATCTTAGTTGTGCCATGATTTTGAAAAAGCCCCCTCAAGGCCTTAATGGTGGGGTAACCCTGTTGCAAATCATATCGACATGTTTACTAAATTTTAAGCTTTTGTCTAGCAGAACACCAAGGTATTTTGTTTCGTTGACTTCGATGACTCTTTCTCCTCTGATGTTTATATTTATGTTTCTGGTTTTCTACCAGCCAGAACCATGCAACAAGATTTCCTAAGGGAAATCTGCAACTGATTTCTTTCCAGCCACTCGTCAATTAGACATAGCGCTAGATTGGCTTTGTCCTCTACGATATCTACATTTCTATCTTCCACTAGAACCGCTATGTCGTCCGCATAGCTGACCACTGATACCCCTTCCGGGTAATTTAATCTAAAAATCCCGTCATAGAAGACGTTCCACAGGGTAGGTCCAAGCACGGATCCCTGAGGAACGCCTCCAAACACCTGATATATAGCTTTACCTTCAACCGTTTTAACTTCGATAAACCTAAGGTGGAGGTAATGATTAATCTGATTAATCAGATAGTCACTTATATGCATATTTTGTAGGGCCTCTATTATAGCTATCCACGGCACTGTGCCGAAAGCGTTTTTGATATCGAGCATAATCATAGTCAGGAATCATAATGGATTCCTGACTCTCCAGGATCCACTTCTAGTTGTTAAAGCCCAGTTTTTAACTCTTTCAATAGCACTTATAGTAGAGCATCCTCTCCTAAACCCGTACTGTTCTGGGTGTAAGCATTGCCACTCCTCGATTTCTTTCCTAACCCTGGTTTCAATAAGTCTTTCTACGACATTCCCCATATTGTTAATTAGCGTAATTGGTCTATAACCTCCTGTCTCATTGGCTGGTCCTGCCTTGGGGAGAAAGACCGTCCTGGCTGCCTTCCAGCAGTCAGGAAAACACCTGTTTTGTAGGCCAAAGCTGGAAATGTCATTTCATATTAATAATAATACCATTTCCCAGGGTATTATTTTTGGAAGACCTGGCAGCTGTTATGCCATCAGGCCCTGGGCTTTTTTTATTCTTCAATTTGCCGATAGCCTCCATTACCTCTTGCTGAGTAAACCTGCCGCCTTCGCAACCAATTACTGATCTGTTAGGATTTTCCGCTCTGAGGAATAATGTTCTTACTAGTTGTGCCGACGTTTCATTACTCAACGTCGGCACATGCCTGCCCAGACGTTTAGTGATGATTTTAAATGCCTTGCCCCAGGAGTCAGCATTAAGTTCATGGCACAGTTCCAGCCATTTACTTCTTTTCGCTTGCTTTATAAGAAAGTTCAATTTCTTTCTGGCTTGTCTGTAGTTTTCTACAGCTAGATTGCCTTCCTCTATCATGCCGTTTCTAGGTCATAAACGTTGTGCAATTCTTTTACACCTCTTACATCTTCCTTTGGTCTTCTATTTCCGGTGACCACCTGTATACCGGAAAGTGTCTATTGTTGTTTTGTGGTATCTTGGCCATTTCTACCTTGATGATGTCTTGAAATATCACCGGGTCTATTTGTGCGCAGTTCATGATTTTATTTGCCGCGTTTCTGATTACGCGGTGGATCTGGAAGTCGGTCAATCGCCGGTTGATGTGTATCTGTCTTGTTCCTGTAGGGTGATCTCCAATAGTGACTGAAATGGCCTTATTGTCGCTGCCGATTTCCTCATTGAGGACTGCGAAATCAATTCTATTAATATTCAACCTGCCGTCAACTAAAAGTAAGTCTAAGATCGATTCATGTCCTCTCGCACAGTACGTGGCAGTCCCTTCATTCAGTACTTGCTTCGGCAGGACATATACTAAAATTGGAACGATACAGAGTCCCTTCATTCATGCAGGACGCCCCGGTGGCCTCCAGTAGTTCCTCAAGAACTCTTCCCCTAGCATTGGAGGTGGTGGCACCAGCCAATGCAGTACTACAGTTAAAATCTCCCAACACGACTGTTCTTTTACGGGAGCGTGTCATAAGTTGTTGTAAGCTAAGTAATTTCTGCTGAAAAAACTTCATGTCGCAATTCGGGCTGATATATATTCCTATAATTATTATATCATTTAGTTCTATGGCTAACAAAGCCATCTTCTCTATGGTATAAACTATATCCACGTTGCCTACGATTCTCCTAATGGCCACGACCCCGTTTCTGTCGGGCAACCATTGACCCCTGGCCACCGAGTACACGTTGGGTTCCGTGGCCACCAGAAAATTGAAATTGCCTCTTGTGGCCATCTCTACCGATAGCCTGCTCCTATTATTATTGATTAGAAATATCTTACACATGATTTTTGTTACAACTTGTATTAGCAGTTCTATGTGACGTAGATCCGCAGTCAAGGCATCTCGTTGCTTCTTTGCAATCTTTAATAACGTGTCCCCGTCTAACGCAATTGAAACATAATTCTGAACCATCCGGACCTCTACATTCTCTCCTGCCATGCCCTGTATTCCAGCAACGATAGCATTTCTTAATTTCTGTGCGTATGTATGCTCTACAGCACATCCAGCCAACCCTCAGCCTTGATGCAATGAGCATTTAGCGTTTCTTTGGTTAGTGACCACGGTGGCATTTTTTGTATTGCCATATGCCTCTCTTATGGATGTGATTTGAAAACCTTCACCAACTCCAAGTACTTTTTCGATCGTCTCCTTGATTTCTCTTTCTGTAGTATCGTACAGCAGGTCCTTGACATCCACCACTGTTCTACGGTCGCCTTTGGTTCTAATGTCAACTTGAAGTTCTTCAGCCCTATTTTTGAGCAGAGAGGAAAACTCACCTGCTTTCTGTTATCCGCTAATTCTGATCTCTAGTTGTTGGTCTCGGCCTTTCCTGATGGATAAGATATCCCCTGCTTCCTCAGCCTTGACTTTATCTTTCACTGTTTTTAAGACTGTTTTAATAGCCTGTACTACAACAGTCTTACTCTCCGTAACCGGCGGAGTTCCTCTTCTATTCGAGGCAGATCTAGATCTCGCTCTTCCATGCTCACTTAAATTGGGGAGAACAAATGTTCTCCCCATTACATAATGTTTTTAAGTCTCGATAGGATCTTCCGTTTTCTCATGAGGTATATCACAATTTTCTTAATTATAATACCCGATGGGCCGTTGGGCACCACAAAGACTGCTGACTCTGATTTTCCCACTACTCTTCTTAGAGCTTTTATTACGTGGGCTGCCATGGCCTTTTCCCCATTGCTGGAATCAAATATAACCGTGTATTTTTTTATACCGCACGTTGTTATTTTTCCGTCCTCAAGAATTGTTGAATCCTGTAGAACCATAGCATCTGGTGTAGCCCCAGCATAGTGGCTGCTAGGCCTCAGTCCATTTAAGTCAACAAAATGACAACTGTCCTCCCCTATTTTTGGAGCATTTACTTGGGTTAGACGGTTCATCACCCATGATGACCATCGTGAAGACAGTCTGTCACTTAACTGCTCATCAGACAGAACGACATCGAGTATGTCAGACATCTTATTTCTGTACTGACCTTCTGTCTGTGTGGCTTGAGTAGTCGTATCCGGAGTCTCTTCACTCAGTCTCTGTAATTCTCTGTATATGTCGCTCAGTTCCCTTTCGTGTGCCTT
Source organism: Lycorma delicatula (assembly GCF_047948215.1). NCBI lineage: Eukaryota > Metazoa > Arthropoda > Insecta > Hemiptera > Fulgoridae > Lycorma > Lycorma delicatula. Next base: position 74,125,567 of record NC_134455.1, read on the forward strand.
GATAGCGGTCACGCTCGCATTGCCGGTCCATTGTCTCAATTGTAATAATGCTCTACCTAATTTGTAGGTGACCTCTTGTAGTGTGAGGGGAGCCTCCTCTTCTTCTGAAGATCCGGCCCTTGCTCTTTTAGCCCCTCGTCCTTCTATTTGTTTTCATTTTGTCTTGTCCTGGCATGTAACCCCAAATATCCATTCCCTCTACGTCTTCTGTCGTGATCTCTCTCCTTCCTGTACTTCCCCTCGAGGTTCCAGCCCCTTGAGAGGCTGTATCTTTTACAGGTAACGAGCCTCGACGTCTCATGTCCTCGATTTTGGGTCAGCGGACAATTCCGCGTTCAGCGATACCCCACACGGAGTGGGGTGGCCCAAAAAAAACATTTGAGGGAGCGGTTGGGGGGAGGTAAAATGTATCTGTTCAAATATTAGGTCAAAAGTTTTTGGGGGGGTCAAAATTTGGGGGGGGTCAAAAGGTCGGGAAGTTTTTGATTCGTAAAGATGTCAAGGAATTTTGGATCTATTGTCAAAACTATGGAAGATATGGAGGAAAAAGAAAAAGCCCGTGTAAAGTATTCCTATAACACAGAAAAATTTCTCTCTGAATACTAACTATGAAAAATTTTACAAGTCGTTGTTTACTAGTTTAGTCTGTGACGTAGCAGACAAGACACAGCTTGTTTTACCACTTTGAAAATTTTCCTTCTATATTAGTACCATGTATAACCTAAAAGTTAATAAAAAACTAATCCAAAATAGATTTTTACACACTTTGTTGAGTTGAAATAACCCAGAATGACTCCTAGTAGGTATTTCACTATTGTTAGGTCCTCAACAGCTCACCAAAATATCCAAAAGAACTGTAAAACTTTTCACTTAACACAAGATTATGTCTAATATAAAAAACTCTAATAACTTTTGTAGTCCATGTCCAAAACTCATAACAATTTGTACGTCAGTCCATTATACTTACCTCGATATATTATTATGTCCAAATCCAGTGAAATTACCAAAAAACCAATCAAAAAAGCACTATTACACGGAGCTCTGAAAGCACGTCTGATCGCAGTGACATTCACAACTCTACGGTGGGTTATGTATTGTGTTATTCTAAGTGTACTTAACCACATACCTCAGAAATAGTCAACCTGAGACTTTACAAGCTACACTTCACTTACACTCATACATATCATCCTCTGAACGGTAATTCTCGGATGCTAAATAGGAAAAAAAATCTAAGTGCACTCTGGTGCGAGGAGTAGCGTCTGTCTTTCCCGGAGGTCCCGAGTTCGAATCTCGGTCAGGCATGACATTTTCACACAGGCTACAAGTCATTCATCTCATCCTCTGAAGCAATACCTAACGGTGGGCCCGGAGGTTAAACAAAAAAAAAATCTAAGTGCACTTACGCAAGTTATTAAAGTGTTTAGTTTATGTGGTGAAGTTATTTTCCGGCTTTATTATCGGTTTATTTAGAATAAAATTTTATCGATAGTTATTTAAAATTGTTAAGCAATCTAAATTATTTATAAAAAAAAAAACTGTCGCAGTTAATGATTGAAGATAACATTACTTTCAGTATTTTAGCTAACTTTTGGTGTTTTATTTTATTAATTTCGTGTTAGTATCATGTGCTCTTTTAAAATATTGTAAGGTACTGTTATTGTTCCAGTTACTTGTATATTTGTGTTTATTTCCTTCCTCCTTTTCATATAGTTGTTGAGTTGTGACTGCATCAACAACCCAGTTTGATACTGTTACTGTAATATGTGTGGTTTTGGAGTCATGCTCACAAAAAATGAAAAGTTTAAATTGACGCAAAACAGACCCAAAAAATTAAAATTCAAAATGAATTTTTTCGGCACCAAACCCTTTCCTTCACACCAGATCACATTTTTATCATATTGCGAAATTAGCTCGTACCTGAGTCTGCTCGCAGAAATCTAATTTTGGCTTTCTAACACGTCATTCTTCAAATTATAGATGAAAACCTTGAAGTATACTCGAAAATCCCCGTTTTTTGACGCTAACTACGGTTCCTGTGAACCCATTCGTGTGAAAGTAAATAGGGCTCTATTGCTGATAGGTTTTTTTACATCACCCACAACAAGTTTTATCAAAATCGGTTCAGGTGTGTGCTCGATAGAGCGGACGAAAATGTCTTGTACATACATGCATACATGTATATAAACATACACATATAAATATATATATATATATATATATATATATATATATATACATGTATATTAATAAGAATCGTGTTCAGTAGATTCCAAAACGTTAAGAAAAGTTGGTCACCCATCACCAACGACACTTCCTTAGAAAATCAGACTGAGCTCATGTGCGATTTTTCTAAATTTTTTTGAAATCCCCTAAGAAACACAAAAAAATTACATCTAGTACATCATTACGTTCATTGTTAAATAACAAATACAATATCGTTGTTAAACTTTAAGAATAAATTTTTATATTTAAAATTTATTAGTGAACATTGAAGTGTATTAAATTAATATATCTGTCCTATTCAAGGGTGTGTAAAATACGGAACGTAATTACAACTTATAGGTATGTAGGCTTATTATTTTATGGCAAAATTTTTATAACTAATTTCTTTATTTTAATTACATTATTATTGTACTTAATTTATTTATATGGTAAAATATATTAGTAGTCTTATATTTCCAAAATTATACAAATATCACAATTTTATTCAGAGTTGTATTTGATCTATAATGAGAAAAGAAAGGAATTTTTAATTGTAATTTCAAAGCCTGCAAAAATTATTGTAGAGTATTATTTATAGAAAAAATATCCTATTTTTCGCATGATTTCTTAATATTATAATTTCAGCTTTCCAAAAATTCGATATCAGGATCTCTAAAAAAAGTATATTTAAGATGCGAGTTTCATCTATGCTTTTCTGTAAAAAAAAATAAATTAAAAAACCTCAACTTGATGCATTTATTGTTGCATCATATACTTCTATATTGTTGCATCTATATATATATATATATGTATATGTTTATATATAGTTTATATATGTGCAATCAAAAACACTTAAATTAATTGAATAGACCACTTTTAATATATTCACTTCGTACAAACTTAGAAATCAAACGCGTTATCTTATTCTTTTATAGTTACGTTGAAATCATTTTATAACAGATAAAATATTTCTTGTATTTTCTTTTGTACAAGGGATTACTTAAAATGTTTTATTATTATATCTACTGTGGCAATCTTAAATCCCTTAATTTGTTTGTATAAACCTACTCTGGTATGCATCGGTTTTCCATATATGTAATAGATACCGAGTAAAGTTACTGTATCATAGTCGGGTTAATATTCCTACCGCATTATTTGCTTTATTGATGAGTGTGCATAATGTTACTTAAATGTATACAGTAGTGTGACGTAACAAGGCGATTTGAGAAGGTAGGATATGCAAAGCGAGGGAGATTTAGTTTGGAGATCGACATCAGATATGCATTAAAGGGTTGCTCCTTATGATGGCCGGTAGACGGGTAAAAGGAAGGATGAAGGATATTTTTATTCAGGCTTGTTGTAACGAAAGAAAATCTAAGGGAGATGAAATTCTACCCGTGGGGATAGTTAAATATTGCGCCGTGGCTAACTCGTGCACCCTCTTTTAAGGTGATATATTTTGGTACACCCTCGGGAAAATCAATGTAATAAAGGATTCATGTTCGACAATATCTTGTTATATGTTGTTTGTATCTGAATGCAAATGCAAAATTACGCGGTGATTTGAAAGCGGATAAGACTAGTAGTATGTATTATGAAATTAAAGTAAAGCACTGATCTTATATCGCTGATTCTTTTCTAAATTGTATTTTCAAAAAATAAGATATCTTCTTAACGATATTGTAAGGATATGTAAGGAATTTTACATTACTACTAGTGCCTTATTTTTTCGATAGTTAATCGGCATCGATAATCCTTTTAAATCGAAACGAAATAACAAATTAACATATTAGTGCAAAATTAATTTTTTCATGCCTTAATCTAGTCGGATTTTAAACTTGCTTATAAAACTTGATGATTATTTGAATAATAACGTTAAAAAGTAAACGATTACCTTATTTGATTGTCAATCCTTTTTCTGTCACTGTTTAATATAATTTTATTGCTGTCTTTTGTCGTCTGAAAGCTGGAAATAATCTAAAGAAATATCAGATTGTCTAAAACGTATTGAACCTTAGTAGCCCAAAATTGAGAATAGATTTATTGCTAATGGAAATAACATTATGAGTCCATATATGCACCATTTTTTTTCCCTTCTGCCATTTTTCTGACAACACCATAATCCCGTCGCTGTAGAACTTATGTGGCTTCTGGTCCAAAAATTGTTGTAACACGTAGTTTTCACAGGCCTCTTTTGAAACTACCTTAACACCATTCAGGGAGTTCTGCAGAGACCGAAACAAATGATAATCCGACAATGCCAGGTTGGGTCTGTACGGATACATTAAAACCTCCCAGTTAATTTCTCTCAATTTTTGACGCGTCGTTTAAGATGTTTGTTTCTGGCGGTGTCAGCATAGTGTACGATACCCTTTCTGTTGACCTGTTCAGGCCGTTTCCTTTGAATTGCTAGGTACAACCTGCTGTTGTCGACAGGACAGGTCTGAGTCTATTGTTCTGCCTGTGGCAACACCTCGTAATAGACGATGCCCATTCAATCCCACCAAACGCATAGCTTAACCTTTTGGGCGTAAGTGTGGGCTTTGGAGCTCCAGAGTCTCCACAGACTCTGGAGCTTCCCTTCCTTTCGACCACGATCTTTTTCGTGCATTGTTGTCGTAGGTTATCCACTTTTCATCACTCGTGATCAACCGTTTCAGAAATAGCTCTATTTCGTTACGTTTCAGTAGATATTTACAGGTGGAAATTCGATCGATAAAATTTTTCTGAGTCAGATCTTGCAGCACTCAAACGTTGAGCTTCTGCTTGTAGTCAGCTTTCTCCAAATAGTTTAACACTGGTTATGGATGTTTAGGTCATTGGCGATGTCATGACAGCTTACTCGACTTTATGCAGAATACGATAACACTATTCGTGCGTAAAAGGCTCAATTCTTTTTAGCGTTTTGACTACTTTTTATCTGTATACACCTTTGAGCTTCTGTGAAATGCTCAAAATAAAATTTTTAAATAATATGCCTTTGTTACGTGCAAATAACTAACCTTTTTTTAGTGTTCTTTCTTAGTTAAGGCATATTATTTGGACCAACGGTTTTTAAATGATTAGCCATTTTTAAATTAATTGCTATTTTAGTAAGGAATATGTATTTTTAAAATTAAAAAAAAAACAAAAAAAAATAGTAATGTTGTTCTTGATAAACGAAAAGAAAGGTTTTTTTATAAGAAAAAGAATTGTACTAATGTAACAAAAAAAAAAAAAAAAATTTTATTACGTAGCAGATACTTATTTCGTAAATAACAATTCAATAAAGTATTTCGTACTAACGTAAAACCAAAATACAAATTTAAAAGCCATTTTATGATGTTGTCAGTTCCGCACTTTTTCCTCCAAATCAGTTAATGTAGTAGCATTTATTTACTGAAAATTGTAAAAATATCATTTTTTCACCCTCTCGTAGTATTCATGACATTTATTAACAACTATCAACGTTTACTTGTTCAGATTATAGTAATGAATATATCAGGATTTTTTTCATTGTAGGTACCGGGTATATCAAAATGAATATTATGAGGTTTTAAAGATGTGTAGTATTTCTCAATTTTCACATACATTGACTAAAACATGAAATGAAAGAGGAACTCAAACAGTTGTAGCTGTGCCAAATTCTAAAGCCTAGAGATCATGGTTTGCGTGTAACATTGCAAATGAAATGCACCGCGACGATAAAGACTTAATTTATCGTGTCGTATTCAGTGATGAATCAACATTTCATGTTAATAGAAAGTAAGCACTCATAATGCGCGTATCCGGGAATAAGAAAATCCTCACGAAATATTCCAGTGTGAACGAAACTCCAGAGAACTGAATGTTTTTTGTGCCGTATTACGGGCCGTTCTTTTTCGCGGAAACAAGTGTGTCTGGAATGAACTATCTTGATATGCTACAAATATGACTCTTTCCTCAACTGCAATACGAACCACAGAACTTTGGCTACAAGATGATGCGCCTCCTTACTGGCATAACGCTGTATGTGATCGGTTGAATGAAATTCTCCCTGGCCGCTGGATCGGTTGCCGGGGACCAGATGATAGGGCTTGTTGCCGTGGCTGATCTGATTAAAGTATGGGATGAGCTCTCTCCAGCTATCGGCTGGATGTGTGCCGTTTGACGAATGTTTTTTCTACAAGTGTTCAATGTGGTGTTCACATTGAACACTTGTAGAAAAAACTGTTTGAGTTTCTTTTTCATTTTCTGTATAATTATCAATATAAATAAAACTTAGTAAATATTAAATAACTTTCGAACCCCGATATTCATTTTGAAACACGATATTTTTGATTGAAATAAATATTTGAAGAATGACCGGTAATCGATGAATCGTTGAACAAAAATTTGATGAGAATGAGCAGCTCTTTTGTAATTTTCTTTTTAACGATTTAATATTCTCTTTGAATTAATCTATCTATTAGTAATTTCATATATTCCTGTGATACTAGTTTTTTTTTTTATTTTTGTATTCTATGTTGTATTTATTATACTTCGATATGATATTTTTTTCTAATTTTATTGGAATTTTTTCTTAAATTTTATGTCTTGTTCCTATTTACATACGAATTCTTCTTTTCTCCTTTTTTTAGCCCTTGGGACCACCTTTAGATATTGCTTCAGAGGATCAGATAAAATGGCAATTTTTGTAGTGAAAATGCCATGCCAGACCGGGATTGGAACTCGGGACCTCCGAATAAAACCCGAGACGCATAAGAATCCCGGATGAACTAAAATACATAATTTTTGGTTCGTTAGGATTTAAAATAATCAAACTATTAAACAGTGTCGGGTGATGAATGCAAAATACAACGGTTATTCTTCAATACAAATACACATACTCGTATGTAGGTGTACAACAAACACCATTCGTTAACGATAAATTCAGTATTTTTAAAACTGCTTAAATAAAACTGAATAAATTTTAGATGTTTAAATTTGTGATTTTCTATTAAACAAAAAGATTTAATGTGCTATTAAAAATTTAAATGTGTTTAACACTTTTGAATTCATTTAACAGTGGTTTTAATTGTAGAACTTTTTTTTTGTTTCAGGTAAGAAAATTTGCTGGCGGGTTTAAAATCTTCATTCATCTATAATGACTATGTATGTTGTTAATTAATAAAGAAGTAGGTGTATTTTTTTCAATAAAATTATTAATTTTTAAATATTATCTGATTTTTATGATTAAAACAAAATGTCTGAAAAATCATTTTTAAACTTTTTCGACATTAATACTTGGAGCAAGTGATTTGCTTCGATTTTATTTGATAAATTAAACGATTAGATTTTCTGAACCTTAAAAATTTTCTGAACCGACTTCAAAAAATGCATTAAATTACAAAATAATAATTCTCAATGTTTTTTAAATTATATTTATCCTTTTCATTCTTTCTGGAAGACAATATTTTTTCCAGCTCAATAATTATACAGTACTCTGTACAACGAAAATATACTTATCGAGTCAAATTTTGAATGTTTGGGTCATTTTTACAGATTTTCACGATTCATGACTCCTAACAAAAAACCCAGTTTTAGCCTTGAAAAATTCTAGGATTTACTTTTGTATAGTATGTCAGCCTGCTTTTTTGTGTATATCTCATGAACGGATTGGCCGATTTGAATCCTGCATCTGGAGCAGGGATATCATTTAATTTTGGTCATAGTCGGTCGAGAAGACAGGTAATACGGATCGCTTTTGCCCTATCTCAAAATTTTACTGAAAGAATAGTAGCCCCTTAAGTAGCTAGTATACTTTCCTTTGTTATCCGGCCTTATTCAAACCTCCATAAAGGGGGCAAACAATTTTTTTTGTCGTTTTATGCATTCTAAGTTACGTTTTTGTACAAAATAGATGAATCCATTATATTAGTATGTCATGCATTTGAGTTTTCATTCAGAAGTGAGGGATAATGCAATTATCGATTTTTAAGAAATTTTATAAAATGATGTCAGCTATTGATGCTATTTATTTCAGTTACAATTAGTCAAGGGGGTAGGGAGATACGACATCGTGGGTCCCGGATTTAAAAATTTCACTCGATGTAGAATAACTTTTTTCCTTATAGATTTTTAGGTTGAAATTTTATATTTTTCACAATCAAAGCAGTGTATGGAACCGTATATTGAAGCAAAGCATAATTCGTCAAATTGTTTTTATAAAAAGCCAACTCGTTGTCGATTTATTTTGACTCGGTGCGTGTATAATTAATCTTTCCTGCTTAAGAAACTTTCATTTACTACCTTTGTTTTTTTCCCGAATTGGATTCCACAAAGAAGCATAACACAATTCGGGGGAGTGTCCTTTTATAAGCCGGCTGGATCTTATCTACTAATGCCTGCCTCTAACTCCCGGAGTAGGGTTACAGGCCCGACTATGTCGTTCCTGTTCCCCCACTCTAGAAGCCGGGAATAGGTCTTTTTGCCTCAAACGAGAACACCCAAAGGAGTATTCTCGCCGGGACTGCGGTCTTTTCTACAAGAGGACGAGAGAGTCCCCGTGCCTCATCACTGCCACCCATCTGTGCATGCACTTACCACCTCTGTTGTTTGATCGTACCAACACGTGTTCAATTTTCAATTCAAATAATTCGTTAAGAAATTTATTTTGACCGACATTACTGTTTTCCCGACAATACATAATTTTCCCCGCTTTTGTTTTATTTTCTATATATATTTCATTTAAATTAGTTTTACAAAAACTGTAAACTACACTTTTTATTTTTATTTAAAATATGATTAGACTTATAAAATAAAACACATTTGCTTATCCGAGACATTTGAAAAATGTCTCGGATAAGCAAAACCTGTTTCTTGATTAAAAATAAAAAAGGAATATTTTAGATAATAATTACCTAGCGTAAAATTAAAATTTTACTTTTCCGTCTAGATAGCGCTGTAGCAGAGTTATAGTTCTAGAAAGGAAAGTATTATAATCGGTCCACTTCGAGGATATACTGTTTTCACCGGATCTTGATGTTTTTTGACACCTAAGGAACCCAAAAAACCGGATGGAAATTTTCCGGATGTTAACGTTCGTATGAGCGCGCGCGCGTGTGTGTGTTCGGTGTTGTCGGGCTCTAAATCACCTTTTATATATCCAGAACTACTGAACCGATTTTTACCAAATTAAAGTGTAAAAAAATTAACTCAGTCGAGCTGGTCTCGAACTCGATCGCCCAGTTGACTCGGGACCCGATACGTTAAGCATCGCGGCTACACCAGTCTGCTGACCGTACAAGTTTCTATGTAAGTTGTGAAATTAAATTAGTTCATTTAGCGCCTACCATCGCCGTTAGTACCGTAATACCTGCGGGAATTAAATACGGTATGTGCGCGCGCTTTAGTTAGAAAAATTGAATTAATTAAATGAAAAAATATTATATTTAAATAAATGATAAATATTTTAAATTAAGTTGTGTGTGTAAGCCGTGCATCAGAAACAAGCCACAGTTGTCAGAGTTTCCCGGAATTCGGCTGACCACTTGACCACTGTACGGTTCAAATAAAAAATTGCCTCCATATATTTACTGTGGATTGTTTAAAAATAAAAATCAAATTGACTATTTAAGCCTATTATAGAAAAAATTGATAATTAGGATATCGGTTATGTTCCGTTTTTTCTTTTGTAAAAAGGAACTTCGTAAAAATTTTACGAATGAGATGTATACGTGTATCACAGATTTTTTTTTTTTTTGTGGAATAAAGAAATAAAATAATAATATTCACTTCTTATTTTTAAAATTCATAACAGCAATATTATGTTAATAGGTCTTATAACGCTTTTACCATTTTTTTCTCGAAATATTAGATATGTTAATATCGTAACAGGATAATTTTTACCTGATTCTTTTGTTATGTGATTGTAATGTTCAGGAGTCGTGCAATGTAAATAAAATAAAAATTTCTAATATATTAATACTCTTTTAAAAGTATTATTAATACTCTTATTTAAAATCTTAACTTATGCGTCAAATTATTTATAACAATAATAATGATAATAATAATAAAACAAGCACAACCACAACAACACCAATTATAATAACAATATAATTTGAAAGTTTTCTTGTATAATTATTTGATTTAAACACAAATTTTGTCGTAGTTAGAACATACTATAACTGAGCAGTATACAGTTCAACGAAGATACAACTTGTTTAATGAAAGTTTAATTGGTGAAGTTACGAAGCATCTATTGTTAACTAGTCCTCTGCTTTAATTAAGGAAATAGGTTCGATAAAAAAAATTTGCTATTCTCTCTTAGGTTGCTCTTAAAACTTGTTTCAACATTTAATATGTAAATTTACATTTATTTAATCATGTTACTTAAATCAATTATAAAAAACATACGTACTATTTGTTTTTTTATAATGTACTCGGTGTATTTTTTTTTACCTATCGTCAGAAATTTTACTGAAATAATGTCAAGAATACATCACAGAAGTACCGCTCACTTAATCATATTAACATTACTATCTAATTATCTGATATTCTGTCTGGTGTTTTGTCATTGTCGACCAATTACAGAAAGTAGATAACGTCTAAAATTATGAGTTGTATAAACGTTGAAAGCATATTTTTAAAGCTTGTCCTTGAATCTAAAGTCGCAAGTTTACAAATGTAGTTTTTTATTTAATTTTTTTTCGTTACAGAAATATTACGTAGGTATTTGAATATCTTATGAAATGTAGCATATAGTATGTCACTCTACGAAACGGAAAAGATATCAAGGAATTTCAAAGTGGAAAATAAAGAAATAAATCATTTAAACATGTGTCCGGAACTTCTTTGTTTCCAGCGTTTAAATGAATATACCGTACTGAAATTCTTGGAATTTAAATAAAAGGATAGAGAAATTGGATGGTTTCGTGTATGTTTTGATCTGAATATGGAATAAAGTAGATCGTAGAACTGTAGCTCTAGTAATTTTGGTACTTACGTATTAACGCCACCGCAGCTACAGCTTTATTTAAAAACAAAGTAGTCAATCGGATTTCGGTGGAAAATGGGCCGATATAGAGTTTAACATAGATTCTAAACAGTCTCTTTATTAGTTTTAATAAATGATTATTTATATTTATTTATTTTATAAATATAATTTAACCAAACTTAACCTACGCTCGCTAACCTTGATTAATTAACAGGAGTGTTTTGATTATTTAAATAATAAATAATTGCAATAATTACTGAATTTATTAAATAAATACTCATAAAATTACGGCTCATATAATTATTGTAAAATACAAATAATTAACGTAGAAAAATACAAAGGAAATCTATGAAAGTTCTATTCATTCTGTTACTATGTAATAAATTAATTTTGTTATTTAGAATCAGATGTAATCTTTGAAGGGGAAAAAATTATTTTGGATTCTTCCGTATTTTGTCATATGATTTTCCACCAAATTTCCTTTAAAATAATAAAGATAAAAAATAACATTCAAGAAAATCTATCTTGCATTGAAATTATTTCCTATCTATATTTAATTTTGTAATAATAAAAATAAGTATTTTATAACGTGAAGAAAAAGTTAAGAAAAATTTAGGTTTTTATTAAAATCAAAAATAGATAAATGTAGCAGAAGTATTATATTATTATTTTAAACCAAAACAAGAATCATATCATGAATACTTTCATTTGAGGTATTTGAGAATACTCGTATCTAGAAACAAAATCAAAAAAATTAACAAGTTATCAAAGAAAAGTCTAGTAAGTCTTTCCCAAACGAACATTATTATTATTACTATTATTATTATCATTATCATTATCATTATTATTATTATTATTATTATTGTAGTTGTTCCTGCTGCTGATGTTAATCCATTTATAATAAAGTTATTAACTTTATATTAATTAAATATTTATCTTTAATTTCTACTTAAGCCACATACGCTAAGTTAATAATTTATTTATCTCGTGTTTTGGGGGTTTTATTTCATGCTTTTTTATCAGTTATTAAAAAGATAGCTTTTCCCCATTTTGAAGTCTTACGCTTTATATATAAAATTGATATTTTTATATTTTATGCATATTAGTAATCCTATATTTATATGAAAACCTTAAAACCTTATTTATATTAAACCCCATATTTATATGAACTTTTTTCTTTATTTTCACTTGTAGAACATGTTCTAAAATTCTTTCTTTTATTATGAAATTCTGACTTTGAGAGAGATCATTTATACGGTAAAGTATATATATATATATATTTTTTTTTTCATTTGTCTGATTTAAAATGTTACCTTAAAGAAATGTATTTCTGCATTTTTTCTTAAAAAAATTAAGAATTTGTTTTACTTGAGAATATTTCTGCTAGTAATTAATTTTTGGATGTACTGTACATGTGGATAAAATATGCTAAAAAGTACCTTTCAGCACGCCGGAAGGCGGAGGTAGATTTCACCGGTACTAAATAGGGGATAAAAAGATTTTCACCTTAAAGTTAAGAAAAACTTCAAATTTACTCAATTTGCATGTGAAAAAAAGTTTCACATGTTTGGCATACAAGCCCTATCGTACAATTCCAGCAACATTTTGGTTATTTCTTGCCGTAAGGATTGGTCATATCAAAAATTGTTTCAGACAAAAGTTTTAATTAAAGTTTAGAGGACTAACGACCATTTTAAACCGATTCGATACTGTGCCTTTTAAGGGAGGTATGATTTTTGTTTGTTTTTGAAAACCCATTTTTCCACTCTCTGGGCCATTTGGTGATATCATAAAACTTTACTTACATAAATTTTAGGCCCTTATCCAAAGATTAATAGGAACTTTAAACAAATTCAATATTTAACTTAATAAGAAAGTTATAGTGATATTTTGTTTTTTCGAAAAGCCCCCCCCCCCCATTACAACCCCCATGGTCTGATTTTGCCCGTTAACGAACTCGGAACATTTAGAAAACATTAACGAACGAAATTAAGCAAATACAAGGTTACATTTGTGCCTTCACCCTACATTGAATTTTCCTGTAGCATTCTGTTACTGTAATAATATTTTCTTATTTAGAATCATGTGTAACCTTTTTTTTAAAAAAAAAGATTAGATGTAACAATGAACCTTCCATGTCTAGAGGATGGAGTTTATTTCAAAACTGCATAAAAATGCAATTTGTTGGGTGAGACAAACTGCCTTATAAGGTGATTTTAGAACATTTATTAATTCAACATTTGTTTTAAATAAATAAATAATTATAAAAGGAATAAATTTATCGCAAAATAAATTTTCTTGAATATTATTTTTTTCTTTTGCTTATTTAAAAAAAAATAATGCGTTAGAGTGTGGAAATTGTTTTCAAATTACCCCTGAGAGGACAATATATGTTGAATGGTTAACAAATAAACGGATTGAAATCCAGACTTTTAATAAAATTTATACTTTTAAATTTATTGATTTACTTTAATAAAACTATAAATGTAATTGAGATGTTTTAATTACAACCTATGATTGCTGGCTGAGTTAGAATATTAATGAAGATGTCAGAAAAATAAAAAACTTATTAATTTTCTTTTTAAGTATAAGTTTTCAATTTATTTTATAATAATAATAATAATAATAATAATTTTCTGTAATAAATTTCAAACAGTTAAAATATAAACAATACATTTTTAATATTTCAAAATAAATTAAACTGTATCTTTCATAGAATAAATGATCCTGAAATCCGTTGTTTGATTTATTTATGTAAACAGCTATGAATATATATAGCTATATGTAACGGATATATAATTTATTAAAAAAAAAATTTTTTATACAAGTTAAAGAAAAAACTATTCTTTTAAAAAGCGTACATCTATTAAAATATTACCCTATTTCTCTTAAAATTTATTACAAACTTTCACCGGATAGTGATTAAGTACAAAGTATTTTCTAAAATATCCCGTTTATAATGGATAAATCAAAATATAAAATGGAAGTTGTAATAAAATAGAATTGATGATTGTGTGTAAAACTAAAATGAACATTTATGATTTAAAATTTATAGCGTTAAATTTTATCACATACTTCATCTCGTCTCCAAAATTTTAATTTAATGCTAATAATAATAGTCCATTAATAAATAAATTTCACCGTTAAGGTATTATTACAAAAATTTTTAATGCGTTAAAAGTAATAAATAATAGAAAAAAGTTAACATGTTGTTATTTAGAAAAGTTATTATATAGGTAATGAACTTTATGATTCGGAGATTGTAGATTCTTTGAGGTCTTAATCATATTTTTGATTACCCTTTTTTATAGTTCTATTCTTACTTATCGTTTCTATTATATTTCTTTTTTTTATGATTTCTACGTACCGATTTCGTTGTCGTTAAGGTGTAATTATGTTATCAAAGAACGTTGTAACTAGGTCTGGTTTATTACAGTAATGAGTTTGTGTGTAAAAAAGGAGAAGAGGGTATGTGATCGCGCTTGTGCGTACTTACGTGTGTACTTCTTTTTTTTCTGTACCTCTCTTTCGTATCACATTCTCCTTTTAGTTGATGTGAATTTACTACAAATCAAACACGTTCGGTTTTAATTATAGTTCATTAATTCCTTACTATTCTTGTCGTAAAAATCATTGATTTATTTTTCCTGAAAAGTTAATGGTCGTTTTAATTTATTGTATCTTTATACTGAATTATTATTCACTTCCTATTGTTGACGTAGTCGTATCGTCTATGTATTTCATCCGGAAGATACTTCTTCGATTTCCGGTCAGGTTTGACGTTTTTTTCATTCGCTACAATATTCGTTTCTATTCCTTAAAAAGAGATCAAAAAGAAATTTAAGATAGCTATAATTAGATGTAGATTGTGGAATACTGGAGAAAGAATAAAACAATTTTTTTTTCATTAACCTTGTTTATATGGTAATTTCACGAGATGTAACCTATTTATATAGTTTTATGCATTACTTTTCGTATTTTTATCATGATTATATATTTATTTATCACGTTTTTTCGGTTAACGGCGATTTTCATTTGGACAGAAATTTTTTTGTGGATCAGACCCTGATTTAAATAGAAATTAAAATAATCTTTTTTGAGTAATAAAATCGATTTCATAAAAAAATTGACGATCTTATTCGGTTTGAATTTGTTAAAAAAAGCTTATTGTATGTAACACGATAGTTGTATTACTAATATTGATATTTATTTAACGACCGGGCACTCTTTCGGGATTCCCCCCCCCAAATTTTGCTAATTTACGAACGATGTTATTATAATATTGTGATCTACTTGTAATATCTTACTTAAAATATTTTTATTGTACTTATTGTGCAATATCGTAATTCATTAAAATGCATGTATTTTAAATATTACTTAAAATTATTTTGTCAAAACGAGGGCATAATTAAAAATTAATATAATATAATTTTAAATATAATATCATGGTTACAATTACTTTTTTAAATACAATACAATATTTTTTTTTTACTTAACGATAATTATACTACAAGATGAAACTCACTGATACGTCAAAGTATCAAACTGAACAAACTTACCTGATACTTACGTCTGTGACGCTATAGAAATTCACATAATTAAGAATCCAACAAACTCAAGCCATTATTAAAGTTTACGTCATTGTTTATAATTTGTATATTTAACGTTAATTAGACGAGGTTAGCGAGCGAAGCGAACGTATATTATGTTGATTTATGTACGATTCGTCACATATCGTTAAAAAAAATGGAAAAATTTTTGGGGGAAATTCTGATAGAGTACTAAAAAACAATTTGTTGTAATTAAATTAAGAATTCTTAAGAATAGAATAAGGATCTGAGCCACTAGGAAACCCGCAGGAAATATGGTAGGATTACCAATAAATAAAATAATAAGTTGTGTCTTTGACAATTATTTACATGGATTATACTTCAGGAGTTCTCCCTTCTGAAATCTGAGGTTTTAATTTTGCTATATTTGTCAGCTTTCTTTACTTTATCCTAATATGTAATAATAATAATAATTTTTATTCCATCATCAAAAACATACAAATACCGATCTCCATGGCGGGATGGTAGAGTCTCTGAATTTCATCCGGAGGTCCTGGGTTCATATCTCGATCAAGCATGACATTTTTCATACGCTCCAAATTTCAATTCTCATAGGCCAAAATGACTAAAACAGTTGATTCCCGTCATATAAAAAAAGAAAAGAAAACAGTACGAACAATACCCATATAAAACTAAAGAAGAAACTACCAGTACATGTGGTTAGTTGTTACAAAGGAAAATATAATGATTTATTTTATTTAAGTTCAGTTAATTTTCACACAAATAAATTACATTCTTTTGTACTTTATTTAGTTGTGGTAAATTTTCATTTTTATAATAAACGAAGTGTCAAAAAAACAGTATTGTTAGCATAAAATAATTTTGAATTTAGTATTCTACATTATCTTTAAATCATTTGTCAAGCCCATGCTTCCTAATTGTAAAGCCATTCGCTTAATGGTTCACACAGAATTTCAATGTTTTATTTACTATTTAAATTTTGTAATGTGACCCAATGTAACTGAATGATTCTTTGAAAATAACTTGTGTTTTTACGTACAGTTTTTGAGAACTTCTTGATTCACAGATCTTGTTCTTAAAAAAAGCTGCTCATCTCCAGTATTACCAAACGTTAATTAAAATAATCTTAATACTTAAAACATGGTGCTGGATAGGTAACATTCTCAATAGTTTGCATAAAGGAATTTAAGAAAACATCTTATAAGATTACACAGATTAATTTGTTTTTTCTCTTAAAGAAAATAGAAATGTTTTATATATCCCGCTCCAACATATAATATGCTATTGCAAATTAGAGTGAACGGAACGAAACGCAAGATGTTGCGAGATATTTTAATTCCCTATTTATTGCAGTGCCTGAACATCAGTTCCTTGGTGCTGGGTCTTCATATTTATCTGGTGGGTATTTAATAATTTTAATGTCGGTTGTATATTTTACGTCGTTTTTGTTTGTTTTTAAAATGAACGGAATTTGGGGTTGCATTACGATCCTAGTGGATGTGAAATATTTTTACTCGATTTATTCCTTGGAAGATTAGAAATATATTTGCATCCATCCTTTTCCCGATGCGATTCCCCTTCAGCCCGTCCGCTGAAGGTCTTTCTGTTTTAGTGCCTTTCGGATTAGCAGGAATGCACCTGATGAGGCCTTAGTGTTATCTAAGACGTTTATCTAAGAAGGAGTTGTTGGGAGGACCGCGAGGTCATTGAAGGGATTAAACCATGGTAAGGCCATTGCAAAATCATCTAAGTTTGAAGAACTTGTAGTAGAGCATTCAATTTTTGATCAGTGGTGATTTATTTTCTGAGTTTGAAAGTCAGTGTTCTTTAATTACGCTTCACATTTTATATGTCATTAGTCAGTTCCTTAACTATTTATATTCCGTCTTATCTAACCGTAATGGGCAAACATTTCCCGGTTAAAGATTTTAAGTAGGCTTTTTTTTAATGAAAATATCTATAATTGAAAGAGTTTTTATTTGGCCTTATTTACAGCAGCCTAACTGGCAAGTAATTGTATACAGACTTTATTAATAAATAATAGTATACTGTTAAATTTGTAGATATACTCGTTTATCATAAAGTATTCAGTTAAATACTTGTTCCAGTTAAAAAAATTTGGAAGAAAGGCCAGATTTCTTTTTGGTTAAATAGTAGTGTGGGCGCGCTGCTTTGAGAGCTCTGTATCACATCACTCTTGTTTAAATTTAATTAAAAAGAAACTACACGTTTTTAATTGAATTTCAGTAGAGATTTTTGTTTCAAATGTTATACTTAAAGTAAAAATATAATGCTTTACACAACACACCTTTTTTCATTATTTTATTGGTTGTAGAAAAGCTTACATATTCGATTAAAGGTAATTTCTTCTTATTTCATTCATTTTTGTACACCTTTTATTATGACTTTTTGTTAAAAAAATTTGTTTTTTTATATCGTGAAATTCTGTTGATGTTTTCGTTTTTTTTTCTTATTACGTTTTGAAATTATATTATACAGTGAATTTTTATTCTTACTGTCATGTCGCCTGGTACTAAGAAATGTACGAAATTAAATTTTATAATCTAGCTACGTTTCTAGTCCCTTATTTTGTAAAAATTAAATAAATTGTATTCTAAATTAGATATTTTTGTTTTACTTTGCATTTAACCGTAACGTTTTAAAAATTATAATTATATGGAAAAAAATTATTATCGTTTTACAAACCAGGAACACAGCAACCCTTGCAATTTACTTACAAGTATGGTTGTGCTTATTGTCTTAATTTATAATGTTATTGAAACTGGTAATTTAAAAAAGTGTAATAATTTTGTTATATTGGAAATTATGTTTGTATTTTTTTAACATTTTTGAACTTTAAAATTAATTTTTAATGAATTCATCAAATTGATAGAATCAAATTTCTTGAACTTGTATTTGTTTTTTATTAGGTTATTTTACATAAATTTTTTCGGAATTAAATTCTCTATAAGTTTTTATAATAAATTTTACTCATTTATTAGTCATTTAACGAAGCTTTTGAATTAGAAACATAAAAAAAACGTGCTTTTAGACAACAAATGTTTCTGTTTTACATGGGATATTATGAAACCTATTGGAGATATGGTTCTGGAACCTGTTTTATCCAATTTGTCAAATCAAAAACCATATGATACCATCAAGTTTACCCCTTAATTTGGTTTCCTGGGATTTCAGTACGGTCTTATTTCTTTCTGCCCAGGAATCAAGACGAATTCTTTCTCTAGAACTAACTCGCTATTGGAGCGTTTCTGGACGCCTGTTTATATGAATTTTTTTCATTATTTTCGCTCTTCAAATGAGTCCAGAAAGAACCGGTAACACTACGTGAATCACTTTGTATACAGCTGCATAGTCATTGGATGTATGCAATGGACTTCGCGATCTTTAAGGATACATGTCTTTAATATTTGTGATATTTTCGTAATAAGGTATCTCTGGACCTTAGCGAGAATCTATGGCTACATAAAAATCGGTCTTTTATTCCTTGTTAATACAGTACAGTAGAATACAAATTGAATACTTCTTTTTTTTTTTTAAATAGTAAGCACGTTCAAATCTTATCGTATTAATTCTCATTTGACGCTTGTTTGCGTGATACAAATTTGGTCCCAACTTCTGATTTTATTTTAGTTATGTTAACCTTGGTGTATAATTTTCTTGTTACTTTGTTGCTGTTTATTGAAATTTACATGTTCTGTTTTCGGTTAAACGTTTTTTACAAAATCTAAAGATTTGGATTTTGGACTTCTTCTTAACTGCAGTAATAAGCTCTCATTGAGAGCTTTTCATCGATATGTCATAAGTGATACTTATTTTCACTGGTTCCAGAGTTATAGCCAAATAAAATTTTAATTAATGAAATATTTGGTTCTTACAAGAGGAAGGTAAATCGGTTCAAATCCGATTTCATCTCCTTTTTTAGCCTTTTTTTTTTTTTAAATTTAAATACAAATTCAATAACTATAAACAAATATCAGAAGTTATTAATTAAAACTTTATATTCTGTTCATTTAAAAAAAAAAAATTGTATATGTAATTTAACAGGCGTAGAAGGAAATCATGTGGTCTCCACATCAGATTTTTTTTATAAAATGTAACAAGCGTGGATAATATATATCTCTGTTAATTATATTTTTCCATCTTATTTGTTTAAATTAATTATAATTATTGTGGTTGCATTTTCTTACTGATAAAAATTTATTTTGTGTTTTCCTTTCAAAATAATTAGAATTATATTTATTCTTAGAATGATCAATTTGCAGAAATATGGAAGGTTAAAAAAAATTATAAAAATTCATAGCAAATTATAATATTATAGTAATAGTGTATTTGTTAGTTAAACTTATTGTTTGCTTTTTATTATCATTTCTTGGTAACCTTAATGAACTATGCTTTTCTAATGAATTATAGATAATTTTTTTTAGTACTTTTTGTATACATTTTCATTGTTTTTAATTTTATTTTAAATTGTTAAAATATATATTTTTACAATGTGTTGTATGAATTTGACCCAGTAAACAATTTAAAAATTTAATTTCCCATCTATCCTTTTAACGTTTTCATAATTCTATTTAACTAAAATGGGGCTGACACTTAGATAAATTACTCTCTCTGGTTCTCTCTCTTACTCCGCCTCTCTCTCGCTCTCTAATAGTTATCATATATTTTAAAACCATATCAGTAAAAATAAACTTAAGAAAATTAAGGAATAGCGTTAATCAATTCTGTAGCGACATATTCTACGTTTGTATATCGTAACAGTCATTTTGCAACAGTTTGGGTTGCTATGGATACACTTTACAATTTTAAAGGTAGTTATTGGTTTTCAGCAAACCTTTACAGCTAAACGGATTGTTAACTATACAACTATCAATGCCATTGTAATTTTAATGCTACTGTGCTTCTTTGAGATAGCGGAGCCGTTCTAGCCAGGCGTTTTCCTCTGTACTTACAGCCGTATATCTACTCCCCTTCGCAGGTGCCTACCTTTAACTCCTCGGCTATACGTAGTTTCTCATTGTTTCATTATATAGTGCGTTCCTAAAGTACACTACTAACTGTCATGGACCAATTACAACATTATGTAACATCAACTTCTCTTACAGTAGTTGTTGGAATTGGCCCCCATGAAGATTCAGACATATAAAGGTGTTCCTTCTTGTTCTCCAAGACTACCACATATTGTTCATGTGGAATATTCTTGGTGAAAACACGGATAGTAGTTTGAAATTCCTGGAGGCTTTGGGGATTTTCTTGATTAATTTTTGGATAACCACAGAAGTAAAAATCCGGAGGGCTTATGTCCGGCGGAACAAGATGGCTACAAGCTGTTAGAAGTGATTCGATCTCCGAAAATTTCTTGTAGTAACTTCACTGTCTGTGCGGTCGCACCGTCTTGTTCAAATCTTAGCATTATTAATTTCGTCCTCCGTTAGCTCTCCCATGAACAGGTGAATGATTTCACTGTAACCAGCTGAATTAAATTTTTTGCGAATAATATCGGGCCGACTTTTTTTCTACTGGACTTTGCAATCCAGTCTTCTGATGTGTAGAGGAATTTCATGTACGGTAAGAAAACGTAGTCCAAAATATTGTCAGCAATGTCCGCTGGAAACTGTTGAAATCATTGACAGTATTAAATTCGCTTTCCACAGTATTTTAAATACGTCTATGGCCGATAACTTTTGAACCGCTTCCACTTTAGCTTGGGATGTGCTTCGGGTAGTTACTAACCGCCTTGTGTACAACTGTAACACCGATGTTTTTTTCGGACCGTGATTTTGAATGGACTTGTTGGTACTACCTTGCAAAGTCTACATGATGGCCTACCGCTTCGCTCACAGTCCTTTTCTCATCCCGTTTCCCTTAATTTCTCGAATAGCGCTCTTAAATTATGTCGATTAGGAACCGGCATACCAGAAAATCTAACGGAGAACAGGTCTTTCAATATCTGTGTTTACTGATTATGCTTACCTATAAATGTATTTAACGAAAGATATTCGCTGTTCTGAAGTTCGCCATTTTGAGCGTACACGGGAAGACATAGTTTCAATCATTCAAAGATGACAACGTAATGAATAACATAGAACCTAATTCAATTTTTCATCTCAAGGTCACCGGTCTGATGAGTTCGCAGATGCATAATGTACACGACACAGGTTTGCCAACCTTTACAGAAAACATTACTCGTAGCGCACGGAATACAGTTCCTCAACATATAATCATGTTTATGTAGGTATACGAGTATATATTTATTTACTTTTCGAACATGAATAATCATTAATCATTCATCATTAATCATTAACATGAATAATCATTTTTTTATATGAGTATATATTTATTTACTTTTCGAACGTATTGAATTATATCGTAATTTTTTACCCTACGGAAATCAATATGAATTGCTCGATTTTAATTTAGAATAAATAAATCAAGAAAATATCAAGCTCAGACTAATTTTGATATTAAATATTCTGTGCTTATTTGTTTTGTTTGTTTTAAATAATACCTTTTATTATTATATTTCTTTAATTATATCAGCACATTTTTTTACCATTGTTAATCCATTTATATTCTGTGTTACGATGAAACCCCATAGAGTTTCGTTGGGTATAATCTTTCCCCTCTCTTGCCTATTCTTACTTTACTCTTTATTCTAATCTACGTACGTCTCACCTTACAACAGAAAACTTGTAGCTAAAGATTTTTCTTTTTCTTTTTTTTTTACATATTTAATTATTACGTATATTTACCTTTTTATTATTTATAAATATTCTTTTGTATTAATCTATCATATAAACGAAATATTATGTAGATCAGTGTTAATTTCCGAGCAGGAAAGTTCTTGACTTCAAAATGAGTTGCAAAAACCTTGACTCAATTATATGTTGATGTTGAACGGATAGAGTAAATATATGATATATAAGTGCATGTAAAAATAATAGCTTACCTTATGTATGTATGAATTATTATGGTTTTTCAGTAACAGTTATTGTTTTGTATTTGCAGAATATTTATATAAATTTACAGATTATGTCATGATAATAATGATAGTTCTTTATTTAATCTGTATATTTAACACCTTTATATAATATTTGAATTATATTAAATAAATCATGTAAGTTTCGATCGTTAACTGTATCTTTCGTATCGTATATAAATATTAATTTGTACGTTATGTATTTTCAAATGTGAATTGAATTACACTTGAAGTAAAACTTAAATTAAATATGATTTTTAATATTTCTTCATTTTTATTAAATGCTATATTTTGATATGATCTGCAGCAAAATAGGGTTTCTTTCATAATTTCCCCCAAAAGCTTTTTCTATAGTTTTTAACAATTTATACTTGTAATATTGTACATTATTATAATTCATAAAAATGCATGTATTTTAATGATTAGATAAAATTATTTTGTAGAAACGAGATATAATTAAAAATTCATGTAAGTTTTATCAACACAGTACTGTACTTACTAAACGATAATTATACTAGAGAATGAAACTCACTAATATGTTGAAGTATCAAACTGAACAAATCTTCCTCATCGTTATGTCGGAGACGCCATAGAAATTGACATAAATAAGAATCTAACAAACTCTGTTAGCAATTATTAAAGATTGCATCATTGTTGTGTATAATTTGTATATTTAACTTAATTAAACGAGGTTAGCAAGCGAAGCGAGTGTAGGTTATGTTTTGTTATGTTATGTTGATATACGTACGATTCGTCATATATCGTTAAAAAAATAGAAAAAATTCTGGGGGAAATTTCTAAAGAGTACCCGAAATAGACGTAAAATTAAAATCAGAACAGTTTTTATCTTTAACCTGCTATTTGTCTTTCGTATTTACGTTAATTATAAAGAATATGAGTATTTCTATAATTATTATTTTTTTTTTTTTATTGGGTATCTCAGAAAATTATGATTACCTTTTCGTAGATTGACAGACTATTAACGTTATTCGACTATTTTTTGGGTAGGAACTAGCAGTTCTGTGAACAATAGACCTCATTATAAAATTTAATTGATAAAGTGAATGTTAAAATAATGTATAAAACGTAATTCTCTATACCAGAAATTAATCTTGGAAGATTAAGTCATATGTTAGCGCTATCTAAATCATAGCAGGACAGTTAAAGATAGAAATAATGCTGCCTTAAGATACAAGCAGTGATCACTGTTCGTACTGCGATATAAAGTTAGATGTCTTTATCTCTATGCAGTTTAAACGAATTAGATGTGCCTACAAACACATTAAGGTCTTTATTTAACTATTCGTAGCGTAAAAGATTAGTTAGGTCCCACGTACAACTTGATTAATTTGGATAGCCATGTTGTGCAGTGTGATCCAAAAAAAATTACATTTTATTTATTCATTCATTTTGTTATTCTTCTGTTAAACCTTTCTTATTTCTTTACTGAGTTTTTGTATCATATTATGATCTAAATTATTCATTTTCAACGAATATTTGATGTAGTTGGATTTTTTGTGCTTACGAAACATTTACTCATATTATAAAAGGATCTTCGATGTAATATCCGGTGATGTTATGGGCATTTAATGGTTGATCGTTTTCCATTTATTTTTGTTTTAATTTTTATAATTAAAAAAAATTATAGAATTTAATAACTTTTTAAATATATATATACACACACACACACACGAGGTCTGTTCAGAAAATTACCCAACTTTTTTTTAATCATTATTAATTTTACAGAGATTATTGATACTTGCCTTCTTCAAAGTACACCCCTCCCCTAATCATACGCTTTTCCTAGGGGTGTTTCCACTTCGCGAATCAGTGCTGGATAGCTTCATTTGAAATGGCCTTTAAGGTTCCTGACGAATTTGCTTTAATGTCATCAATAGTTTCAAAACTCCAATCTTTCATCACTGATTTTAATTTCGGATATAAGAAAACATCGCAAGCAGCCAGGTCTGGCGGGTAGGGAGGCTGAGGGAGGACAATCATTTGTTTTTTGACACAAAACTGACGAATTGAAAAAGCTGAGTGCATTGTCATGGTGAAGGAACCGTGAGTTGTCTCGCCACAACAACACAGTCTCTTTTTGCTTATTTTTCACTCAACTCTTGTAAAACAACTTGATAGTACGCACGGTTCACCGTTCCTCCTTGAGGCAAGAATTCAAAATGCACAATTCCATTAAATCGAAAAAACAGAGAGCATCACTTTGACATTGGATCGAGACTGACGTGCTTTCTTTGGGGCGTGGAGATCCTTTGGCGATCTATTTGTGATGATTGAACTATTGTCTCGATAGCCGTAGACCCAGCTTTTATCTGCTGTTATGATCCTTTACATGAATGTTTCATCGTCATCGCCTTGTTCAAAAAGTTGCCGTCGAACCCCCACTCGATGCTCTTTCTGATGTTCGGTCATCAAACGTGGAACAAACTTTGCTGCACCTATATGCATGTTCAATTTTTCAGTCAAAATGTCATGGCATGCACTAATCGAGATGCTAATCTCTTCTGCAAGTTCTCTGACAGTCGATCGGCGATTTGCACGCACCAGATCGTTGATTTTCTAAACGTAGGTGTCATCAGTCGAATTCGAAGACCTTCCTAGTCGAGGGTCTTCTTCGATTGACTGATGATCACTTATAAATCATGATAACCATTTCTAACATTGCGTACGACCCAGAGAATCATCTTCGTGCTTGTTTCAAAAGTTGAAACGATTTTGTGAAAGTTTTCTCCAGTTTCATGCAAAAGTTTACTGTATCGTTGCTCCCGAAAATAGCTACTAACAGTTAAACACGTTGTACCCAAATAACAATAACACGAAAGCTAAACGAGTTATCCTTAATCCAAGAACAAATGGTTACAGAGGAGGTTATGCAGAATACAATGCTGCCAACCGCAAATCACTAAATATCGCCGTTACCGCGTAATTAAAAATGTTCGGTTAATTTCTGAACAGACCTCGTATACACCTGCGCCCGCGCACACAAACACACATACACACAAAGGAGTTAAATGAATAAAATTATGTGTTATATACACACACAAAGTACAGCAACTGTTAAATTAAATTTAGTAAATACCAGTATCTCAAACCATCTTTCTTCCGGTAAGACACGCATACCCCCAAATACCAGAGCTGGACTCAAAACATTTAAATAGAAATGGAGGGTTGTGATAAATCACTTTAAAGAGGATTAAAATATAAAAGTTTTGCCGTAAAAATCTTTGAAGTACAAGAACTAAACAGCTAGCTTCAAAAGTGATCTGCATTATCTTAAATAACTGCTCAACCGTGAACCGTTAAAAAAATTTAATTTAGTAAATTCTCCTGCATCAAAATGATGTATTTTGAGGTATAAGAGTACTGCTTGGTGTGTACTGTAGGCCAACTAGCTATGAAAAATATTTAATAGGTTGTCGTAGCCCAGAGTTTTTTTAATGCCCTTTAAAATGATCGGTCACAATCTTACCCTTTCAATTTAAAATTTTTGAGTTGCTCCCCTTCGTGGAGGCTTTGAGGGTGTGGTAGTATATGTATAAAATGGCGGTATATAAATACACCAGGTACTATGTCTCAGGTCAACCATTCCTGAGACGTATGGTTAATTGAAACCCAACCACCAAAGCACACCGATATCCACGGTCTAGTATTCAAATCTGTATAAAGTAACTGCCTTTACTAGGATTTGAACCCTTAGAACTCTGGACTTCGAAATCAACTGATTTGCGATGGCGAGTTCATCACTAGACCAACCCATTTCGAAGTACTTTTTTTAATACAAAAATTTAAATTAAGAAATTTTTTTCAGCTTTATTAAAAAAACTTGTATAACCTGGTATATTTGTTATCCAAATGTAATTTTATTGACATTTTTTCTTTTACTTTAAAATTAGTAATTTTTTACTCAAGGCAATTAATTTTTATATAAATTTTTACCAGGACTTTATTTAAGAAGGTTTTTGATCTCCCCCTCATATATAAGATTTGTTAAATCCCCATTCACTTAAATAAATATAAAAAAGTTACCGATATTTATTTATTTTTTCTTAAAATCACGTTAACCGGTGAAAGTCAGTACCTTTTAGTGCACTGATTGACTAGTGTGTTATACCGGATGTTTCTAGATGTCTTGTGTAGTTTATTTTGTTTATGAATCCTTAATAAGTAACTACGTTTCTTATTCATCTAATATTTATACCTTTATCTTGTTCATGGATCGCCAGGCTGTATTGTATTACTGATTAGAATCCAGTAATAATAGTCAAAGGCGAATTATAATCCTAAAAAGAAAAGTCGCTTATTCTTAAAAAACAAAAAAGTAAAACAGTATCCACCTCAACAAAAACCAGACAATAGAACTATTTTCTTGTAACTCAGTACAATATTTCAACTTACGAGAAAAGATTATTACAGATCCGTTAATAAATTAATAAGTTACCGAACCATTAAAGAGAAAAATCGTTTCACCTATTTATTTAAAGTACAATTAAATTTTTTTTTTTTTACAGAAACAAAATTTAAATGTAATATAAAATGTAAATTTTAAGTTTAATTTTTAAGTATGAATTTAACTTTATTGATGAAGTAATAAACAATATTACGTTTTTTATAAAACTGAATTTTCTACGTGTACTCAAATCGTGTTAAAATAATTTTCATTAAGCCTTCTAAATTATGAACTATTTTATAAATATTTTTTTGTTTAAAGTATTTAATAATACCTTAATATCATATGGTGTGTTTATGGACTTTAATTAAATCCATTTTTTACTTTATAATTAATTGTACATGCTACTCTGGTCAAGGGGTTTTTGCTTTACCAGTTTTCATATGAATCGTTCACATAAATGTTATAGCAGTTTTCATCCATTTCTGATGTGATTTATATATTATTATTTATTGATCGAAATGAAAGATATATTTAGTTCAAATAAATAAAGAAAAGCATCGTCTCATAAAGAGAAATATTTTGCACGTCATCACAGAATTCCCTAGAAGGAAATATTTAGAAGAAAATCAAACCAACTTCCAAAACATGTTATATTTTACTAAATTTTTCGAACTAAAGAAAAAGCTAAAACACAGTTGTAGGACTTTCCTGTCAGGGGGCTAAGGGTTTTCTTGGTCTTTTACACCCAAGTATTATGTCCCTTAATAATATAACGACGTTCTAAAATCGATATTTTATAAATTACCCAAAGGATTACACTTATCTATTGTAGTTGGATGTTCCTGACGTTGTTTCTGATGCACGGCTTACACAAGCACACAAAACATAATTTAAAATATTTATCATTGTATTTAAATATAATATTATTTCGTTAATTGAATTCATCGACTACCGTATTTAACTCGCGCGGGTGT
This sequence comes from Lycorma delicatula, assembly GCF_047948215.1. NCBI lineage: Eukaryota > Metazoa > Arthropoda > Insecta > Hemiptera > Fulgoridae > Lycorma > Lycorma delicatula. The sequence continues at coordinate 74,153,657 of NC_134455.1, forward strand.
GGTGGTACTAGCGGCGAGGGCACTAACTAAACTAATGTAATTTTAGAACTTGCAGATGGTGTAGCCGCAAAGCTTAACGCACTAGGCACCGAATAAACATAAATTGTTATTTTTTAATTAACAAATGTGCCTAAGAAAAACAAAACCTTAATTAGCCGAAATCTCGAGATACTGAGGGCCCCTAAGCTCTACAGCCTTTCTCCGTTGACCTTTTAAGTTGAAAATTTAATGGCATCAATACCCCACATATAGAAGTAATCTACAAAATTGTAAATTAAAGATATTCATTAAGGAAAAAAAGATTAATCCTTTTACCTCGTTATTATATTTCTGCCTTCATGGCAAAGAAATAAGTTGTGAACTTTTCTTCGTCAAAGGTGTATGTAGTTTAGTTACTATGTAGTTTAGTTACTATATAGCTACTATTATTCTATCACATATAATTTAGTTAGCATATATAATTTAGTTTCTTTTTCAGATTTCTATAAAGCCTTATTAATTTAATAGATTTATCAGTATTATTAGAGAATAACGAACAGTGCGGGGGTTCAGGGGGTAGAGCCCTCGGGTAGACGGGAATGGCGACCAAAGAGGGAGGCCCCAAGGAACCGCGAGTTGTCTCCGGGGTTCGCCTGGGCCGACCTGGGCTCTGAGAGTCCAGGTTCTGACAAGACCTGGGTCTGGCTAGTGATATATATATATATATATTTTTTTTTTTTTTATTGTAATGAAAATAAGTAAGCATTTATATTCTTGTGTACAGATTATATGATTTTGTGCGATAATTTTAAATTATAAAGTGTTCAGATTATTGCATGTTTAGGTTAATTAAAATAAATATATTTGTTAACTGTTTATTTCACATTATTATATTGTTCTTGTTTATCAGTTAAATTGTATTTTGGTTTGTTGATTATGTTTACCTTGAGTGACAAATTGTAAAATACTTACTGCTACATATTCAGCGTCTCGTTACGTTTAGTGCTTTTGTTATAGACTAAAATAAATATTTATTTCAATACACAAGCTGCTTTTGATGTAGAATTGAGTGTTTTGATGGCGTATCATAGCCTTTGCTCCTATCAAATATATACTATATATGTGTAAATTCTCTTACAGTAAAACTGAAACGTGTTATTATAGGGTATTGACTATATATCCCATTTGCCTCAGGAGATCAGAGAAGGTTAATATATTATATTAAGTATTAAATGTTTTATTTTCCTTATTTAATTTGAAATTGTTTTTTTTTTTAATAATTATTTTAAAATTATAAATTGTTGATCTCCGTGGCTGAATAGGTCTCCGATCTCGGCTTTCGTGAGGAGGCCCCGGGTTCGAATCCCGGTCGGACATGGAATCTTTTCATACGCTACCAACCAATTTCCACCGTGCTAATGTCCATAGCTGTTGAGGCCCGCTCTTTTGTAACAAAAAAAAATTAATTTTAATTATATTTTTAAATAATTACTTGATCAAGAAAAAAGTTAGTGCACGTGTTTAATTTTAAATATACATTATCCATGCCAAGTTACTTTTTTAACGTCATTAACATTAATTAATCTTGAACTCTGTACTTATTATTTTGTTTTTTATATTGTATTGTTAACATATTATTCATTGACTTTTTGAAAGCTGTTATTACAAAGTAATTTTATGTGTCTGATTTTTAGTTAATTATTTTTAATAATACACATTATTTTAATCAGAACTTGTAATTTAATACTTTTTATCATATGAATTTCCTATTATGGTTATAGTCCTATGATAATGTGTTCCACATAATAAATAAAAGCCGTAATGATGTTATTGTATTGATAAAATTAGTAGAATATATTTGATGGACGTTATTAGTTAAACATTTTAATCTTTTTTCATAGTTTTTGCGTTCCCTTAATGCAATTTTTTAGATTACCTTTGGCTAAATTATTACTTTATAGACATCTAATGTGTTCAACTCTAAAAAGTAAATTACACAAAAAATTATTTGTGAAAGTACGATGAAATTTTTTTAATTGCTTTTTCGTAAAAGCGTAAAAAATACGAATAAGTCTAAATTGCATGTTCCCTTGATGATTTGATTACACATATGTACTTAGAATCTGTATGTGTACTGGCATTAAAAAAACCTTAAGCTACATGAAGCAAACTATACATTTTTAATCTTCTTCCCGGCTCCGCACATGCACTGACGAAAGATTTTTCACTTTTCAAAATTTCCATAATTTCAATAAATGTTAAAAATTTCGTTAAGATTGATTGATACAGGGGCCAATTCCTGTGTCGAATAGAAAGGAACATGTTTAGAGTGTATCATACATTGGCAACCTTTCTTAGTTAGAGTTGCTATTCTGATGTTAGAGAGATGCTTCTTTTGTATTTTCTTTCAGTTCTTCAAATTATACAGATTGTTCTTGTAAATACTACCTTTTGGATGATATCTTTCGGATGGTGAGAGATCTGGTGACGTGGAGGCCAATAATCCGAGAAAAATTGCACGGTAATCGAAAAATTCAAGTAACATACTAGAGCTGACAGTAAAGCATGTAGCGCCATCTTGTTGAAAAAATAGGTCCGGTCACTCTTCGTCGTGTAATCGCGTACCAGATACCAATCTTTTGATAATGTAATGTTGTTATCGTGATAAATTAGTGGATTGTTGGAACTCCACGTTCTATCATTTTGACTGTTAATGTACGCCACCTTCAAAGAGGGTTTTGAACCGCCTACAGTTTTTTAATCGTTTATTGAAGTGCGTCAAGTTCTTGGATTACTTCAGTTCGATAAGGGCGTAACTTGAAGTTTTTTTTGTAACATTAAGAATAATGCTACCGAATGTCAAGTCGTGTTAAGAAGATTTTCTGAATAAAACATAATATGTAAAAGCAACTGATGAATATCGCGCAGACTGTCATCACGTAATGCTGACGGATTACTATTACTTCTAAGATCAGTTACATTTCCTGTTTCAAGAAATCTAGACGCAAATGAAAAATATTAGATTTATGTAGTACTACAATAACGGAAATACAACTAACCATAATAATGGCTATTAGAATAAAACCGAACGATTGAATAATATTCCACAATAATGTATGCTGAGTTGGCGAAAACGTATGCGTGTTGTACCGCTTCGAAACTATTGACATAGAAGAAGAACGATGAGCCACGCGATCTATGTTGTTTGACCTTGAGTAGTACAGTCTCGGCGAAATAGCTGATTCGCCAGGAACACTGTAATAATAAAGTTACAAGTGTAGGATACCGTGACTTTATTTTATACTAATAACAAAGCAAGCCCAAGTTACTTGGCCTTGCTTTAATTTCTGCGTCCGTATTTTCTCTACAGAAGGTTTATCTTCTGACGTTGGTAATATTGAGCAGTATAATCTTAACCGTATATAGTATTACTTTTTTTTTCGTTTTCTTCTTTATACATCATTGCCCAACTGAACAAATAGAACATGAATTCTCGTTACAACTCATTAGGATTTGAGAATTTTGAATTACATATCAATTTTTACACTACTGTATTAGACCATTTTCATTCTACTGTTAAAAACTAAATTAATGTTTACTGTAATTATTTTTAATTTCATATATTATTTATTTTTTTTAATGATACAGTGTTTTTTTTTTTTTTAATTTATGCATTAGGAAATATTTTATCGTACAAGGGTTACATTTCTATGAAAGGGGTAGTCAGCTTAATTTTTTTTTAGTTTTTGGGATTCTTTTGCTGTTCTGTTCTGAAAATGAACTATTATCCAAATGGAAATTATGCTACAAAAAATCATGTCCGTATTTCATTTACAAACCCTAAAATTGAGGGTGGTAAATAATCGTCATTTACGAGAAACGCTCTATCTCATATATAATTTATCCTATGAACCTAATTCTTTAACCTAAATAAATATAAAGTTTTGATTTGTGATATGGGGAGACAAATTTTGTTTGTTAGTTTTAACTGTCAGAAAGTTTTGCGAAAATTAACAAAAAAGATTAATTTTTTTTGATATTTTATTTTTTATTTAATTTCATGTGAAGTATTTTAAGATAACCTCTCTATATAGCGCAGATCAAGAACTTATGTGCAACGTAAACTACAGTTTATCAAAATTTCATGCATACAATTTTAGTTGTAACGTTTCTAGCGTTTTAAATTTCTGGAAATAAGTTTTCGGAAAATGTAAAAAACATTTTTAGTTCGTAATTAATTGAAAATTCAGGTCTGATCATCGTGAAATTCTGAAAGTTCTGAAGCCGATCTAAATACAGATATTAATGTAATACAGAAGTGATTGTAATACAATCACATTTGAACAACGTTTTAAAAAGGGCCCATTATTTATACACAAAGTGAAATAAAAAAACAATAATCGATGATGCAATGTAAATAATTTACTTCGCAATCAAAAAATCGAAAATCCAAAAGTATTTGTCAAAATATTACACAGTAAATAAAAGTGCACGATACAAACAAATAACTCTACTATCAGCTGGGAAAAAAAAATTGTACTAAAAGAAGTCAAAATAAGCTTTAAATTGAATTTTTTTTAACCTCCTGGGACAACCGTTAGGTATTGCTTCTGAGGATGAGGTGAATGATTTATAGCGTGAAACTCGAGAAATAAATTTTTAAAAATCTACAAATTTTTGTAGATTTTTTGTTAAAAAGAAGAAATTTTACATAGCAAAGAGCTGCAAAATATTTTGCGTTAAAATATAGAAAAATTTATTATGTCTGATTAAAAAACAGATTTTAAAGAATCTATAAATTGAAAAAAAATTATTTTTGTTTTTAGTCAAAATTTAGGTTGACTACCCCCTGAAACAATGATATCCTGCAGACGTAATATCATTTAACAATCCTGTTTAATAGTTCAGTTATTACAAAATTAAAAGATATGAAAATGACTAACGCGATGCACATTATTTAAATAATCTGGAAAAAAATGATATTTAAATCAGTTAAAGAAAAAAGAAGGTAATGTGTAATCCTTAATTTGACTTTGTTAAATACCGCACTACGAAATAAATAATTTTTCTGGATAATACGTTTAAACTAGATTTCATATTCGTATTTTATGACATTTATGTACTGAATATCCTTTCATTTATCGTTGGTTATGACTGTCATAATGTTTTGTATGCTTGATTCTATATATACAAAGTTTATAATTAAATAGAATCGCATGGTAAATTTCATTTTCAGTTTTGGTGAGAGTATTATGGAATGCCATATTTCATACGGCGGGTGACCGGTGATGTGTACGTTTAATGAAATATGTCTTCCGTTGTAATGTCATTCGTACAATAAATTATCTTTCTCAATGGGATATCAGTTTTCAATGGTTTATTCTATAATTTAGGATTTAATAGGAAATGTTTTGTATGTTACATCTTTATATGTAGATTTTACTACTGTAAATCTTGATTAATATTAACATTTTTCAACACTATTTTGTTTGTTTTTTACATTTCATCTTAAAAGTATATTACAGTAAGTTTTTTAAAATTTATTATTTTTTAAATTAAATTTCTTGCATTTTTATTTTTTTTAGAATTTTTAGTACATTTTTATATTTAAAGATCAGTTAAATATTTTCCACATACATTTATTATCACATTTACTTGTGCAGTCCGCAGACTCTGTTTTTAAGATTAGGAAATTGGAAAAACTTTTTTTACCACTGTTAATGTAAGTTCAGAATAAAGTTTTATGTAATAATTATATTAAAACATTTAATATTATTAAATGCCTCCTCTATGAATCATGAGACCTTGCCGTTGGCGAGGGGGCTTGAGTACTCAGTGATACAGAGTAGCTGGACCGAAGGTGGAAACCATATCGGAATCGGAGAGGTATCTGTTGAGAGCCAGACTAAGGAATGATTCCTGAAAGAGGGCAGCAGCTCTTTCAGTAGTTGTTGGAGGCGTGAGTCAGGACGACTTAAACGGCCATATCAACATCACTCAGTCCTCTGAGTACTGCGCAGCTGAAAGCAATGGAAAACTACAGCTGCTTTTTTCCAAGAAAATGTGGCTCTCTGCATTTTCATATAGCAATGATGGGGGCGCCTTCCTTGGTAAAATATTCCGGAGGTAAACTAGTCCCCCGTTCGGATCTCCCGGTGGGGACCACTAAGGAGGGGGTCATCAGAAAATTAAAAAATAACATTCTACGAGTCGGAGCGTGGAATGTTAGAAGTTTAAAAAAGGTTGGTAGGCTGGAAAATTTAAAAAGAGAAATGGATAGGATAAATGTGGATGTAGTAGTAATTAGTGAGGTTCGGTGGGAAGAGGAAGGCGACTTTTGGTCAGGTGATTTTAGAATAATAAACTCAGCTTCAAATAATGGGCAGTCAGGAGTAGGTTTCATAATGAACAAGAAGATAGGGAAGAGAGTAGAATATTTCAAAACGCATAGCAATAGAATCATTGTAATAAGGATAAAATCAAAACCTAAACCGACAACGATTGTTAACGTCTATATGCCTACAAGCGCCCATGATGCTTATGAGGTAGAGTATGTATACGAAGAGTTGATGAAGCAATTAAACACGTAAAAGGAGATGAAAATTTAATAATAGATGGAGATTGGAATGCAACCATTGGAAAGGGCAAGGATGGAAATATAGTAGGTGAATACGGGCTGGACAAAAGGAATGAAAGAGGGGACAGACTTATAGAGTTTTGCACAAAGTATAATTTAGTAATTGCCAACACACAATTTAAAAATCATAATAGAAGAATATACACTTGGAAAAAGCCAGACGATACTGCAAGGTATCAGATAGATTATATCATGGTTAATCAAAGATTTAGGAATCAGCTCGTTGACTGCAAAACTTACCCTGGAGCAGACATTGATAGCGACCATAATTTGGTGATAATGAAATGAAAATTGGGATTTAAAAACCTAAAGAAAAGGTGTCAGATGAATCGATGGAATTTAGAGAAGCTTGAGGAAGAGGAGGTAAAGAAGATTTTTGAGGAGGACATCGCAAGAGGTCTGAGTAAAAAAGATAAGGTAGAAAATGTAGAAGAAGAATGGGAGAATGTTAAAAAGGAAATTATTAAATCAGCAGAAGCGAACTTAGGCGGAATAAAGAGGACTGTTCGAAAACCTTGGGTTTCAGACGATATATTGCAGCTGATGGATGAACGTAGAAAATATAAGAATGCTAGTGATGAAGAAAGTAAAAGGAACTACCGACAATTAAGAAATGGTATAAACAGGAAGTGCAAAAAGCGAAAGAAGAGTGGATTAAAGAAAAGTGTTCGGAAGTGGAAAGAGAAATGAACATTGGTAAAATAGACGGAGCATACAGGAAAGTTAAGGAAAATTTTGGGGTACATAAATTAAAAATCTAATAATGTGTTAAACAAAGATGGTACACCAATATATAATACGAAAGGTAAAATCGATAGATGGGTGGAATATATTGAAGAGTTATACGGAGGAAATGAATTAGAAAATGGTGTTATAGAGGAAGAAGAGGAAGTTGAGGAGGATGAAATGGGAGAAACAATACTGAGATCTGAATTTAAGAGAGCATTAAAAGATTTAAATGGCAGAAAGGCTCCTGGAATAGACGGAATACCTGTAGAATTACTGCGCAGTGCAGGTGAGGAAGCGATTGATAGATTATACAAGCAGGTGTGTAATATTTATGAAAATGGGGAATTTCCATCAGACTTCAAAAAAAGTGTTATAGTTATGATACCAAAGAAAGCAGGGGCAGATAAATGTGAAGAATACAGAACAATTAGTTTAACTAGTCATGCATCAAAAATCTTAACTAGAATTTTATACAGAAGAATTGAGAGGAGAGTGGAAGAAGTGTTAGGAGAAGACCAATTTGGTTTCAGGAAAAGTATAGGGACAAGGGAAGCAATTTTAGGCCTCAGATTAATAGTAGAAGGAAGATTAAAGAAAAACAAACCAACGTACTTGGCGTTTATAGACCTAGAAAAGGCTTTCGATAACGTAGACTGGAATAAAATGTTCAACATTTTAAAAAAATTAGGGTTCAAATACAGAGATAGAAGAACAATTGCTAACATGTACAGGAACCAAACAGCAACAATAACAATTGAAGAACATAAGAAAGAAGCCCTAATAAGAAAGGGAGTCCGACAAGAATGTTCCCTATCTCCTTTACTTTTTAATCTTTACATGGAGCTAGCAGTTAATGATGTTAAAGAACAATTTAGATTCGGAGTAACAGTACAAGGTGAAAAGATAAAGATGCTACGATTTGCTGATGATATAGTAATTCTAGCCGAGAGTAAAAAGGATTTAGAAGAAACAATGAATGGCCAGTTGTGCCAGTCATTGTACTTCATGTCCTACGCAAGAACTATATGAAAATAAACAAATATAAAACAAAAGTAATGAAATGTATTAGAAATAACAAAGATGGACCAATGAATGTGAAAATAGGAGGAGAAAAGATTATGGAGGTAGAAGAATTTTGTTATTTGGGAAGTAGAATTACTAAACATGGACGAAGCAGGAGCGATATAAAATGCCGAATAGCACAAGCGAAACGAGCCTTCAGTCAGAAATATAATTTGTTAACATCAAAAATTAATTTAAATGTCAGGAAAAGATTTTTGAAAGTATATGTTTGGAGTGTCGCTTTATATGGAAGTTAAGCTTGGACAATCGGAGTATCAGAGAAGAAAAGATTAGAAGCTTTTGAAATGTGGTGCTATAGGAGAATGTTAAAATTCAGATGGGTGGATAAAGTGACAAATGAAGAGGTATTGCGGCAAATAGATGAAGAAAGAAGCATTTGTAATAATATAGTTAAAAGAAGAGACAGACTTATAGGCCATATACTAAGGCATCCTGGAATAGTCGCTTTAATATTGGAAGGACAGGTAGAAGGAAAAAATTGTGTAGGCAGGCCACGTTTGGAATATGTAAAACAAATTGTTAGGGATGTAGGATGTAAGGGGTATACTGAAATGAAACGACTGGCACTAGATAGGGAATCTTGGAGAGCTGCATCAAACCAGTCAAATGACTGAAGACAAAAAAAACAAAATTATTAAATGTTAAAATTCTACCTGAAATACTACTTTTTAAAATGTGTATTATTTTGGTATTTTTCAGTTCAATATAAAATAAAAATTAGTATAAAATACGTATAAAAAGTTCGTTTGTATATACAAGATTTTTATAAGTATCTGAATTAAATCATATTCCTTATTATAATTATCTTTTGTACAGAAATGTTTCTTGTTTGCTTTAATACAAAATGTTTTCAAACATTTTTAAATTACTTCTTTGGGAACTTCATTTAAAAATTTTACAGATCACTCGTAAACTAAATAATATTATAATTTTTTTTTAAATTAAAGAAATTTGATTTCATGTATTTAAAAAATAATATTAATATGATTAATCATTTTCAGAAGTTGATGATATCCTTTGTAAGTCATGTGACTTGAAAAACTGTCCCTATTCACAGTAATCATTCAGCTCTCTGTTTCTTGACATAAATTAATGTCTAAAGGTAAATTGTGTATAGATAACTAACTGATTATCCATCCAGTTCTGGATTGGTTACTGTATGTCCTGTTACTCCACGTAGAAAAGTCTCTTATAAATATTTTTTGTAAAGTGAGGAAGTAAATCTTTTCTGTTTTCAAGATTGATAATATAACACAAAATGCTTCTTGATTTTCATATCCTGTTGACATTAAGTTATCTCTTAAAGACAGTTGTAGGAAAACTATACCGAAACTTCTCGAGTAATTAGGTAAATTCCCATCTATATTTTTCTTAATTGACATTTTTTATCTATTTTTTTAGATAACTACATTCTATTACCAAGAGTTAAACAATGAAGTCAAAATCGACTTATTTTGCCGATCTCCGTAGCGGAGTGGTAGCCTCTCGAACTTTCATTTGGAAGTCCCAGGTTTGAATCCCTGTCAGGCATGTAATTTCTCACACGCTACAAAATTCAATTTCAATATTAAAATTCAAGCTTATGTGGTGATATTATCAAGCTCCTCCAAAAAAAAAAGAAGGTATTAGGTTATTAACTTCAGGACTGCAATTGGACAATAATTGTAAAATTTTTTGAAAATTATAGTTTATCCAAGAATTTGTAACTTGATACCAAAAGGAGGAATGTTGAATTTATTAAATCTCATCGTCAGAAATCATTGTTTTTTTATTAGTTAGCCATCTATTATTACAGTTTCCTTTGTCTTGTTTACGCTAACAAAATTTGTGCTGGAAAATATTGTTGGTATTTATGTATCTATGTATTCCGCTGTAAATTGATGACTATTCTTTTATTTTCATTCACTGATTCATAATGTTTTGCCATTAGAGCAGGTCCTGTCACGGCTGCTGCTTTCCACCTTCTTTCCTTCGATTCACCAAGTCTTTTATCGCATCCATTAATAAACACCTTCTTCTCATACAATATCTTAGCCAGTTCCTTTTCCTATATTCAGTCAAATTTAACATTTTCCTGTTCTCTCCTATTCTCGTTAATATTTCTTCGTTTGTTAAGTGTAGAATGATAAATATGTAGCGCAAAATGATAATTGTCAGGTCTTGGCATCTGACATTTATCATTCTGCGCTACACCCGCTTCTCAAAAGCAGGTACTTTCGTTTAATTCGTTTTCTGGCTGCTTTTCTTGTAGTCCCTGTTTCAGCTTCATAGAGCAACACACTCCAATAAAACATTTCATTATTCTCTTAACTTAACGCTAAGTTTAACTTCCAGGCAGCAGTTTTCCCTTCGTATTAAATGCTTGCTTACGTCTTGATATTCTTCGTTTAATTTCTACTTTGCAAGTCAGGTCATCAGTTATAAAATTCCCTAAGTACTGAAATTTCTTCACCTGCACTAAAACTTCATTTCCTATCTTAATCTCAATTCTCTTTTCTTTTCTACCCAATCCATACATTTTGTGTTCTTTTTGTTGATCCTCATACCCTGACTTTTGCAACCTTCATTTAAATTATTATGTGTTTCATTTAGTTTGCTTGGGCTCTCCGCCAGTACCGCCATCTCATCAGCAAAATGCATACATTCTATTCTTCTTTCCCCGATCTTTATTCCATTCATACAGCGTTTAATTATTTTCTCAGATACATACAAAACAATGTTGGTGACATGCAGTATCCCTGCCCCTTTCTCCCTCCACGTTCTCCTGTCATTTCGTCTCCTACCCACTTTAATTCTCTGGTTATGGTACAGCTCTTTTATTACGCCCATCTTATTTCAGTCAATTCCCATCTTTAAATATTCCAAAATAACTGAAATGGATATAAGTCAAATTATGATCGAATACTGGACATTTTTGTTACAGTGCAGATAATGCGAGGAAGTGGGCAAAAAAATTAAATTCTTCTACGGAGGAGTGGGGGAAAACTATTTTAACATCGGAATACAACTGGTATGAGAATTTATTGTTCTGTTACTACTTATTTTTTTGTGTATTTCCATTGAACTGAATTCATTCCACGTCTCATATAGTTCTGCTAGCAGCATCGTTTGTGATAACTGTTTTATGAAATAAGTTACACGTTTGTGATTTTCACTTGTGAACTTATTCAACCATCCGTAAAAATTAAGAAAACGAAAGATAGTAATAATCATTATCCTTCATGCATAGAATATTATGCAATTCAATTACTTCACATTAAATTTCCTAATTGTAAACAATAAATATTTTGTTCAAAATGATGACTGAAATAATTGTTTCAGATGGGCTTTTGTTTTTAACAGCAAGAAAAGAACAAAGAGAATTGTTAATACGTTACGCAAGTAGTTTTTGTACCAAACACCTCTATACATTGTGTTTTATGTTGGCGGATACTTCGGTTTACTGACAGTCGTCTAATGTAATTTGCAAACGAATACAAGAAACTAAAAGGATGCACTCTTTTAGTTAAATAATGTATTGTAATTGCCTTGGTATTGCTTTTAATGTCAGTCACACCATTTTTATTGTTATGTAATCTATTAAATTGTTTAATACATAACGAAATCTATAGGTATATTTAATACTGTATACTTTGCATTAATTTCAAAGTACCTATTTACCGAAACCTGCTTGTCTTATTTCTTCATATACATATATATTTGGCCTACTATATATGTATTTATATCAATTTACGCAAAATTATTTTAAAATGATTTTGGAATAATTATAGCACTGATATATTTAGATTATGAGGATAGTGAAAAAACTGTTTCATCGTTTAATTAGTTGTGTTTTTATCTATAGCATGTCTTTTTACTTCGGAATAGTATATCTCGGTGTACTATTGCTTTATTAACCACTTGTATCTCCCCCACCATAGTACTTACGTAAATATTTCTTTATTCATCTTACCACCAGTAATTAATTTTAAAATACTCTATTTATTAAAGTCTTCTTTATTTAATTATTGCTTATTATTAATTTTGGGCATTTACCTTTAGTAACTAATATAATCCGATTACAGAAGACTTTTTTAAATGACAGTAACAAGTTTGTTTTTCTGAATTTTCTAATTGTTTGTATGAAAGTTGAATATCTTTATTAAAATGAAATTCTTTATGTGTTAAGTGTTACATCCCAAGAGGTTATAGGCGACTTGACATGAAGTAAAATCACTTCTCAAACTGGCAAATTAATATAATTATAATGAATCAAAAATTCTATCCTACGTTACAGGCATAGAAAAAATTCTTCAAAAATGCGTAAAATGTTCAAATCTATATCCTTACCCCGTAGGGGAAGATCCTTGTGACGATACCGGTCGCCACACCAGCACTTCGTTTTTAGCCCTGATGAACTTCAGGGGAGGTCGTCTTTTAGACCCTCTAAATTTGATAACACAACACAGTCATCAATTTGGCCTCTCAGGATGCCACCGAGACAAATGCTTCGGTCCATCACTGTATTTTCATAACTTACTATCATCACCCTCGTAAGCCTCTTCCAACCGTGACCACCTAACATAACTTACAACCCTCAAATTATCAAATTAACCTATTCGCAGAAGCGCGATCCCCGCGTCTTCCTCTAACACCGAAGTTTTCACAAAAATTCTTCCTATATCTAACTTCAATAATACTATACACTCAGATCATTACTTGATTGAATCTTTAAACACGAAAAATACTATCCTCATATCAACAGAACAACTGTTTATCACAACGGCAATTTTGTTCTAAAATTCAATTTACTCATTACCTACTTAAAAATCAACTAACACATTCACAATAATAAGCCTCTAATGAAAACATACCCTATCTCTCTTTGCTATGATCTGCTTTCGGGAGCGAGATAAATGCCTACACCCTCCCACACCGCAGTTCCATCACAGAGTTCTTCGCAATCCATTCTCATCATAACAGCGAATATCTCAGCTAACTGGCTCGATGCCAAAACGTCTATCTTGGCGAAGTAAGCACCCAGCCGGGTCCCTAGCCATAGAGTTTCTATTCTATATATACATTTATAATAGCGTCACACCTCCTCTGCATAGCTGAGAATCCAAGGAAGCCAGCAAATATGTCCCATTCGCTCTCAGTTTTCCAATTAACTTGCAGATCAAAACCAGAATTGATCCTCGCAAGCTCTTTACCTATTTTGGTATATTCAACTTCGTACCCATCATTAGTGGCCCTATACTCCGGATACAAGCCTGACTTAAACCAAATTTGGTCAACCTATCTCGAAAAGCATAAAGCTACAGATGTCACTTTTATACCGTTGGGGTTAGCTGTTCAAACATAAGTATCAAAACAAGCAACTCTGATTAGTACCTATTATATCAAAGTTGCTTTACATACATCGCATCCAAAGTAAAGAGGTTGAGAGATAGTATAAAACAACAAATTCCTGTATTTCTTCTGAAAAGAAACAATACATATCCTGTACTTCTAAGGGAAGTAGAATATTATATACTTAAATTTTACAATTGAGTAAATTAAAAAAAAACAATTACGGTTTATAGGATTTTTACAATTATAATATATTTATCTACAGAACAAGATAGTTTATATTTGTACATGTCTTTGAGCTTGCATGGTACTGTTTATTATATATGTGAGCATGAATTGTGGAGGGGAGATAACCATTCTTATTTCATTTTCTGCGGGAGGAGGAAGGCCATGAAATATTCTTAAGTAAAATCCTCGATAGAGATTTATAGATAATTCCCTTTTTCATGTAAAAATTGAATAAATATAAAAAGAATTTTAAAAGTCTATAACAAACTTCTACTTTTAAAATATAAAAAATAGATGAAATGAAGAAATAACATCAAAGCAGTTACAAATTCGGTTTATAAATTATTTCCTTTGATTCAACTTTTTATATATAAAAAGTGGATAAATTATTTTGTTTGTTCGAAAGATTTTATACGGTTTTATAAAATACTGAAAAAATAAGTATATTTGCTAAAAAAAAAAAAGAGAATAGAAAAAATCACTGATAAATTAGGATTACCCGTTTTCAGTGGTTTAAGACTGTAACACAATAGTATAGTTCAGGTTCATTATGGTACTTCCCCTCTAATTTTCTTTGTTCCAATATTTATCATACTTCCAGAAGTAGTCGAAAAAATTAATTTATAAAAAGTTTGTATAAATTTAACAAATTCAAAAAAGAAAATCCTGTTAAGTTTTGAAATTACATTTAAAAAAATGAATAGTTGTAAATTTGAAAATAATTACAATTTTTTTTGGAAAAGATGTTTTTCCTTCTTATCTATTTAATTGTATTACAATACCATATACAGTACAAGATACGTCAGTGAATTGGGATAATTTGAAACTCCTGTATTTAAGTAAGTTTTTATTTTAACATGAGTGTTTCTGCAGTTTTCTGTTAAGTAAAACATGCTTTTGTTTTATTTTTTTAAAATAACGCTTGACAGGTGATCTACTCTTGTACTCTTAATTGAACATTTTTCATTACTTGAGTTACCATATGTGGTGACATAAAACGTGTGCATTTGAATTTTTAATTTTAGTTACGCTAACGTTTGCGGTCGCTCGACATATACCTGCCGCTTAGGTTAACCCCCCCTCTCCCAAAGAGAAAGGTCGTATGAGGACAAATCAGGAGATCTAGCCGGGCTAACAATATCCCTATTTTTTTATATGATGTGGTTCGAAAGAAGTTCTCTTAAAGTAGTAATAAAAAAACGATAACAGTATGACTTGTAAAACGTAATTTGTGAAAATCAAACTGATTCTCAAAATATTGTGACCGTGCTTCTGTAACGCGCTGCAGTAACGATTGGGGATCGTCTTGAAAGAATGGTCTAATAATGCCACATGACGAAAGTGCTCACTATACTGTGAGCTTTAGACTACGTAAATAGTTTCTCATGTAATTGAAATCAGTTTTCAGCGTTCCAATACCGACTATTCTGTTTATTTACGTAGCGTTTCAGATGAAATTGATCCTCATCTGACATTATAAACATGTAGATTAAGTTTTTATCACCATCCAAACGCTCAACATTTCTTGGCAAAAATTCTTGCGAGCAACCAAATCAGCATTTTTTAAATTCCTGACCATTTTGAATTTATTATTTTTTTTAAATATTGCTTTCGGTGTTTTTTTTTTTATTTCATGTTATGTTAGTATCATGAGTTCTTTTATAATACTGCGAGTACTGCGTATTGTTCCAATAAATGCAGTATACTTGTTTATTTTTATTTTTTTCTTCTCTCTTTTCACATAGTTGATGAGTTGTGACTGCATCAATTGCTGCTTAATAATGCTACTTGCCAACAACCCGCTTTGATAGTGTTACTCATAATTTTTGAGGTTTTGAAGCCGTGCTCATAAAAAAAAGAAAGGGTTCAAATTGATCTAAAACGATTAAAACTGATTTTTGGACACCAACCATTTTCCTTCATACTAGATCACATATTGGATTATTTTAAAACTAGAGTACTATAGCGAAACCAGCTTGCATCTGGTGGTGTTCGTAAAAATTTTGTCTTCAGGCATTTTGAATTTGAATCAATGCGAAACCAGATCGCACCTGATTTGCTCGCAGAAATCTAATTTGGGCTACGAACTTGATGTTTTAGGACCATTGGGAAACCAGCTTGCACCTGATGGCGCTCAAAAAAATCAAGTTTTAGCTTTCTATCGTATTACCCTCTAAAGTAACAACATGTAAACCTTGAAAACGTATCCAAAAACTCAGTTTTTTGCCTCTAACTTCGGTTCTTGTGTAAAATCAATTAATCTCTATCCCCAATAAGCTTACATCATTCCACCAAGTTTTGTCAAAATCGGTTGATATTTACGTCCGGTACAGCGAACGATAAAATCTTATTTATACATATATTTATATAAAAATTACAGACTAGTGTTCTGAAGACTCCAATACGTAAAGAAAAGTTGGTCTCCTCACCCTCCATTTATCCATAGAAAATCTGAACGGAAACAGTAGCGATTTCTACAAATTCTTTGGAAATCCGCAAATATCCATTAAAAATCTAGATCAACCCAAAATAGTTTCCTCTCTAGTGGTTTGAATCATACACTAACTTCCAGATATCTATGTAAATTACGCAAATAAATTTTTTGGGTTTAGCTTAATTTTTTATTCTGCATAGGATAAAAATAAATAGATCATTCTTTTAACATAAGATTTATAAATTTATTTCATGTTCCCTGCAAGATGTAACATTTTCAATATCATTATATATGTATATAATCAAAACCGTTATGTTGATTAAACCTCTAGTACATTTACAAAATTATACTACGACTAAAAGCATTTTAAGCTGAAATGTTTATAATTTTAGATTAAACATGTAACCTCATTATATATGTTAATTTTATCCATATGTTTGTTGTTATATATTTTATGTAAATAAAGTGTAGAGTAGGTCTGTATATGTGAAGTAAGATAGTGTATTATTTACGTACATTATACAAAACATTAATATCCAGTTTCATTCCCAGAATACTATATCACCTTTAATGTTTGCTTATATGCCATTAAATAATAATTATTTTATTACTTTATTCGTATACGTTACAATTTTATCATACAACACGGTGTATTATTCTATTAGATCTGGTGTCGTCATTCAACTTGTCATTAAATTATTATATTTCACTTCTCCTCGTTTGTCGAATTTTTTTCTTTCGTTAAATTACTATTTACTCTATTACATAATTCTATTTTTGACAATATCTACAATCTGTTCCCTAAGGGCAATTAACAGATGTGTTGAATGTCTGTAATTGACTTGAGGGAGAGAAAGCCCAATAGCAATTAAGTCGTCTATATTGTGTTTTTACCTTAGACCTTAAACCTTTTGTGTTTTTTTTCTATATTCGGCTGGTACCCTGTAACAGCTGTCCGTGGATGATGAAATGGATTTTTTGTGGTGTGTGAAAAAATGTCACGCTGACCGGTACTCGAACCCGACAGTTAAAATATTTAACTTTGGTAAAATGGCCACGTACTATAAACTTCTCGTTGCCTACATATTGGAAATGACGTTCATTTCGTTTGACGTATTGATTTTGGTGCGTTATTTGTATATTGTATTATTATTTTTTTTTAAATTTATTTAAACATATATATATTTTATTTATTTATATAGCCTATGACACTCCCAGTAACGTAAGGATTCCAACTAGGGGTCATACATCTAAATCGGTTCAGCGTTAAGCTGCTACGAAGGAACATCGTAGCAGCTCAACGGCTGCTACGGCTGTACATACATATGTTCACCCTAAATACATTACTTTTTGGGCAGTCGTGTAAAATAGTTTTAATTTTAAATAAATTATATACAAATTTTACACTTTTGTTGTTTTTTTATTTTTATTAGAAGTAAGAAATACTGAATCTTACATTTAAATAAATATGATTTCGCTTGTTGTTCTTAATCACACTTTACATGCCGTAAAGTTTCTAAATTTTTTGTTTAATCAAACCCTCAATTTCCTGAAGTGGAAATGTTGTATTGCACTGTTTATATTTAAATCATTTGACAAAATTGTAGCTTGTTTTGTCGCATGAATTGAAATGCACTATACAGTATTTCCTTTCTTTTTTACTTTCATAAGTGGATCCGTTATGATTATAAAATTGTACAACTATTAGTTAGCTGATAATGATTATTTATTTTTTTAATTGTAATTTTTATTTTTTCGGCGTATCTAAAGCGTGGTAATTCTTTAGAGCATTACTATAAGACAAGAGCACTATATGAATCGTATATCTTACTTATTTATTTCATATCTTATATTAATCGTATATCTTTTACTGTCTTTAGCCCCGACAAATTTTTTAAGTTGAACCATTAATTTACGTTGAGGAGACATTTTCAGAAATTACAATTGTTCCTATAATTAAATGTTCATATTGCATTCTTTTTTTTGTCTTCAGTCGTTTGACTGGTTTGATGCAGCTCTCCAAGATTCCCTATCTAGTGTTAGTCGTTTCATTTCGGTATATCCCCTACATCCCTAAAAATTTGTTTTACATTGTATTATATGAGTAATTTTCACAATGAAACTCGGTAAAGTATTTTTTGACTTAAAAAAAAAAAATTAATTATTGAGACCGATTTAATTTCATCATTTACTTTCCACGACAGTATATGAAAACGTGTCAACTTCTGCTTATGTTTATTTATCTTAGGTAACATACATTTATGTTTCTTTATTTTATTTTTTTATTTTTTTTTATGTATTAAAATTGTTTTCTTTTAACGGGAAATTTTAAAGCTAGAAACTATCCAGATATAAAAACCTACAAAATTTCCTTTTATTTTCAAGAAACCTTTTTTTTTATTCCAATGTTTTTATATATTTTTTAAAAAACAATTATATGAATTTATTATTTGTACCGTTTTGTGTTTTCTTTGTAAAGACAGAATATCTCAAATTGTTTGAGATTAATTAATTGAGAATGTCTCTTAATTAATTTTTTAATGCACTCTGCGCACCTTCCCGACATTTTAGTATGCAATGTTTCAGGTTATTGCATTCCATAATTTATGAGTTATAGGGTGTATAAAAAAGGGTACATTATATTAAGACGAGTGCAGTAAATCTTAATAATATCTTATTTCCAGTTGTCTTCTTCATTAAAACCCCATTTTTGTGATTCTGTGTAATCCAAATCTCGTGGTTATATTTTTTAATAGGAAAAAAGAAAATGTTAATATATAAATTATATATATATATTTTTTTTGGGTAGCTTGATTATTGTTTTCATCTCACGTTTGTATTATTACAGTTTTTGAATAAATAACTGATTAAAAAATAAAAATTATCTACAGAATTATTTCTTAAATTCTGAATAGGAAGTTTGTTGTGAATATAAAATGGCTGTAGTTTGGATCATTACACCAATGGTCCAAATATACGAATCGTGAGTTAACCAAAGTTAACTCATAACTCTTCATTGATTTCAGTTTTTTCTCAGTATCGTATTTCCTTTTTGATTGTTTTCATATAAAAATAAGAACTGTAAATATATTTATTGTACTGTTAGAGGTAAGAGGTTTATAATTTATGACGACTAGAAGTGAAGATTACTTTGTGTAAGAGCAAAAAAAGAATTTATATGGAGTGTTCACGACATCGTCCGTTCCACTTCATAGGACATGTTTTTAGTCAAGATATAGGTGTTTTTGTGTGTGTGTGTGTGTACTTTATATATATATATATATATATATATATATATATATATACACACAATAATGTACACACAAAATTAAGAAAGATTTTAATTAAGTTAATACTACGAACCTTATAAAAGCCATTTACAGGTAATTATTTGTTCACACCTAAGAAATAAATATAATGTCAATTTTTTAAATTTATTTTATGATTAATTCCCTTCAGCAGATAGATGTGTAGTTAATTCGAGTAACGTATTTTCTTACTGTTGTTAAAACTTAATGTTTATAATATTACTAGTGTTACTAATCTAGAAACTAAACGGAAACCTTATTCATGTTTTATATATTACAGAGTATCCCACGTAAATCACAACCCATATATGTCAGTAGGTACATTTAAATAAAAAGATTATTTGTTAAATGTAAACATTTGTAAGTTATTAAATTACATATTTTATTTCGATTCTCCAGTACGTTAAATTCTAGAGTAAGTGCTGGAAGTGGCCGCCATCTTCATGAATACACGCTTCCATCCTTTTCACTGTTTTTCTGAGTTTATGCGTCGATATTTAAAACAGATTGTTCGATACTGATCTTCAGTTGTTCAAGTGTTCGTGGTCTGTTACGGTGTGGTAGGCTTTTTCTCGAGATAAACCCGAAGAAAAAATTCTTGCGATGTCAAATCTGCAGAATTTGGTGGTCATAAGCCACGAAGATAACGCGATCACCAAAGAATTCGTTAACGAAATTAGAAGTTGAATGTGCGTAGTGTGATGTTGGACCATCTTGTTGGAACCAGCAGTATTGATCTTCTTCCAAGAGTGCTATGAATTGCAATAAAATATACTGATATCGTACTGCGTAATGGTGTACTCGAAAAAAGAAACCGATAATCTTTTTTCATGATATTGCATACCATACGCCAATCTTCTGCGGTTCCAATTGTTTGTCATGACTAAATCCTACTATTATGGCCGTTGTCGTAACCGTACAGATGAAAACACCCCTCCTCTGTGAAAAAATCAAGTCTATAACACAATACCCTCACGCACGAATCGAGGAAACCAATGAAAATATTCTAGCCCTTTTTCTTCTGGATCAAGAAGTTGATGAACTCTTTGAACTCGGTATGGTGATAAATTAATTATTTTGTAACCCGGTGAACGGTAGATTTTGGTAAATTAATTTCAGCAAGCGCCTAATTTTTTGGGGTGCAATTAATCGGTCTTTGATTTCAGCGGCTGTGTCTGCATTAAACAGTCATTGAGTTTTTGTGTTTCTTGTTATTATCTTTTTCTGTTTAGCCTCCGGAACCACCGTAAGGTAATAACTTCAGAGGATGAATAAGGATGATATGTATGATGTAAATGAAGTGTAGTTTTGTACAATCTCAAGTCGACCGTTCCTGAGATGTGTGGTTAATTGAAATCCAACCACCAAAGAACACCGATATCCACGATCAGGTATTCAAATCCGTCTAAAAGTAACTGCCTTTACTAGGATTTGAACCTTAGAACTCTCGACTTCGAAAACAGCTGATTTACGATGACGAGTTCTCCACTAGACCAACCCGGTGGGTTTATTAACAGAACTTGTCTCTAAATTTAGCCGCTAACTTCAAAACTGATGTATTATTAGGTGCTGGTTTATCACGGTATTTACGGCTAAAAGATTCTTGCATTGCAACCACTGATCGCGTGTTGAAGTACGACTCAAAAATAAAAACACTTTCGTCTTGTGAAAACACCATCTTTTCTCTAACGATCTACTGAGCATATTGATCGCTTTATTATAGCTATCATTGGCAGTCTACTGCGATGTTCATTTGTTGTACTAGTCCATTCCAGTAAAACGTAGGGGAGTTAGCAATCAATTCAAATATTATAGAAGGTTGGTTGTTGGGGGAGTTACGTATATATATATACACACACACACACACATTCGGATATCTCATTATTTTATAAATTGTGTTGCCCTTTAAAGAAGTGTTTAAAGGGCAACACAATTTATAAAATTTTTAATCTTTCACTGTTTATGGATTCTATTGAGTATTGTAAATATTAAAATAATTGATTTGTTTTGGACCAATAAATAAAAATAATAATTATAATAAATAAATAAAAATTTGTGACCTTCCTTGTTAATAGCAGACTTATTCTAAATTAGAGAAAAAAGAATATTTCTACATTGCACGCAACATTTTTTTTTGTGCAAAATTTCAAGGTTAAACATCAAAGTCTATAATCATACTATATTTTAAAGTAGACAGTTAGTACATGTAATTAGTTACTTTATCAGATGTTTGGGGCGCTATATCAATGAAATGTTTTCATCTTTTTATATTTATTTGTTAGTTAAACCTCCTTCTTCTTTTTTCCTGTTTAGCCTCCGGTAACTACCGTTTAGATAATTCTTCAGAGGATGAATGAGGATGATATGTATGAGTGCAAATGAAGTGTAGTCTTGTACATTCTCAGTTCGACCATTCCTGAGATGTGTGGTTAATTGAACCCAACCACCAAAGAACACCGGTATCCACGATCTAGTATTCAAATCCATGTAAAAATATCTGGCTTTACTAGGACTTGAATGCTGTAACTCTCGACTTCCAAATCAGCTGATTTGGGAAGACGCGTTAACCACTAGACCAACCCGGTGGGTTTGTTAGTTAAACCTAAAATGTGTTGAGTTAGTACAAATATATTACGTAAAGTTTTTATTTACTAAGGACTACTATTATTAAGAACTATCTTATAATTAAATTAATTAGGCCTAAAAATAGATTAATAATTTAAAAAAAAAGAATAATACAATGGATAATAAATTATGATAACATGTCATTTTAATGACTTACTTTTGTTTAATCATAATTATATGCAGTAGGCTACATATAATAAATAATTTTGTTTGTCATTACTAAATCTAATCGACATTAAAATTAATTGGGCCTACTTTGCTTGTCAGTAATTCCAATTATGTTGTCTTTATTAACTGATAATATCGATTATCTTGGTACTCATTAATTTTAATTGACGCTAAATTTTATACTGTAATTTTAACTCGTATCCATTAAATTCGGTAAAGAAAATTTTTTCTTCATTTCGTGTAATTATAATTATGGTATTAATGCTTTGCCCTTGAGCATTTAGTGTAGCAAACTTCCTTCATAATATTATCATCCGGTAGAAAACCTTTTTTTTATCACGTATTCTATGTGTAATCAATTGTATACGTTATAAAGTTTTTTTCTGTTCTTTACTTGCTCCAGACATTTCATCGTAACTTTTTCCCGCCTTTTATTTATTTTCGACCGGTTTACTGCATTAATCCATCTCATTCGAGCCTCCATTATACTTCTCAATATATATCATTCCCGGTTGTTGCATTGGCTTAATAACTTGATTTATAATAACGATGTAAAATCTAATCTGTTCTTTTTTATTCCCAATTCTTTCTTCTGTTAACCTATAAAAATTATAATTGCATTGCTATTCGACGAGTGGGAGGGGAACTGAACAAAACCTAAAAAAAAATTTAAGTACCATTTCTCAGTACTATTTAACTCTAATTGACCCTTTTCTTTAATGAGCAAAAGAAAAATATGTTCTATTTTCCTTTGTTGAATGGAAACAGTGTGTACATATACGTTGTTTCCCACAGAAAATAATACATTAATCTGTTATTTTATTACTGCCTATACAGTCTTTCTTATGATTGTGACACTTGTATTCACCTAAGATGTAACTAATTCTACTTTGATTTGCTTTTTCTGCTAGCAATGATATTCATTATATTCAATGAGTGATAAATAGAGTGAATATTGTTACTTGCCGGACTGATTATCATTTTCATTTAGATGAGTTTGTACAACAGTACATTTAGCTCAATAAAGAAGACAATGGATACTGTACAGTACCAGATCAATTTTTTTTTTAATAGGTGATTCATTTACTATAAAATCCCAATGTTTTTCTGTAGAATTATATGAAATATTTGTAGCGTTTTAGAGATGCCAAGCCTGACCAGGATTCGAACACAAAATCTTCCGGCTAAAAGAGAACGATGCTACCACGTGTCGGCGATGGTCTTGTGTACACATGGCATGGGAGCTTATTATTCTTGTAAATGGCTTGATAGTTTATTGGTGGTGAATTTGTCGGATCATCTACAGCCATTATGTTATTGCACATAACATATATACATTTCTATTAATGGTTTTAATATTTAGTTTATTTTTTTTTCATTGTGCTCGTTCAGTTTTGATTTTTTTATACTCGTATATACAAAAAAAATTGACCAATTTCTTTTTTTAATATGTTGCTATTTCAGTCAGGAATATTAATTTTTTTCGTTAAACTGATGTATTTTTATAAGAAGCTGAATAAGAAAATATCATTTAAAACCATCAATTTTTAAAATGAATAGGAAGTAGGTACTAATCGAACAACTTATTAAAAAAAATTGTATGTTTTACAAAAGCATAAGATCGATTTAGGTTAAACATTTTTCAAAAAAAAAAAGGTATTTTCGGTTTTTTTAAGTTTTTGATAACAAATTTCAATTAGGAAATTAAATTATATACACTAACAAAAAAAAAAGTAAGATCATTCTTATTCTTACTTTCATTATGAAGCGAATTATTAATTTTCAAACTCTTCGGCAAAGATTAATAATTACTAGTATAATCTTTTAATCCTAATAAACTATTTTCTATATCTCTCATTTCCGATTATTTGTTAATCAATTTTTATATATATTTTTTTTATTTTTTTATTTATTTACTAATTTCATTGTTTTCAGTAACAAATAAATTAATTTTGCATTTAATTTAAATATGCTCGTCAACAAAATATAATTAGATATTATTCTGGAAAAATCTATATCTATATTTAGATTATTTTCCCGGAAAAATGTTTTTATTTTTACTTTGAACGTGACTGTTTTGCAATTATTCCAGTATATAAAATTTCCAACAATGAAATAGATTTCAGTAGCCGGTAAATTTCTTTTTCTTGATTAATTTTAACTAATGTAATACATCAGTGGTTGTATTGAATGAATATGTTTTGCTGTTTAACAGTCTCAACACTGTACTTAAAACGACTTTTAAGGATTTGAGACCGAGATTATTATACTTTTCGATTTAAAATTTGAAAACGTCTATAATTATTAACTGCAAAGAAATATTGTTTTAATTTATTAAAAAAAAATCAGTTGAAGAATTAATTATTACTAATTTTTAAACCGAAAAGTTAGCAATACGTATTAGAATATATTTTACACGTGTCTTGATTTGTTAATCTACGTTTCATTGTTTTCAATAATCTCTATCTAATAATTTTCTATTTTCTTTCTATAAAATATCAAATTTGCAATTACGTTAACTACATTCAGAAACTTCATAATTTGTTTTTTAACTTAACGGTATTTAAGTGGTAAAGTTTTCAATTCTGTTTTTGCTTCCTAAACCATAACTATTCTTCCGTTTAACTAATTGATTTTCTATTTCTTACATAAATGATTTAAAGAAGAAAATTTTTTAGTTGTTATTCCTATTAGCATTTAACTTCATTTTATTTCTGGTAATTATATTTATGAAATTTTATGCAAATTTTTTAGAAAATTTTTCTCATTTTTATCAGAGACTGATAGTAGCCTAATTATGATTGTGGGAGATGGGAATGAATGAATGAAGGATTATGCTTTTTTAAAAAGATCTCTTTATTGTAAATCGGTACAGTTGGAGAAAAACTTTACTGTGCATTTTTACAATAGGCTAATTATTATGTGATTAGACCATTTTTTTTTGGTTTTTCTATTTGGAATAAACTACTACTATACAATAAACTTTGCTGAATATAGTTTTATTTTTAAAAACCCATCATATATATATATATATATATATATATATATATATATATATTTATATACAATTATTATTATTCATTTTTGCCTTTAAGAACAGTATTTGAAGTTGAATGTTTCATGATTATGCGATCCTAAATTCTTTCTCCTTCTTTTTCTATTACCAAAATCTCTTCATTCTTCAAGTTTTCCTATTTCCTTTGTTCTTTCCACTTTGCTCCCGTTTAGTTCTTTTTCTTATATATATATTTATTTAGATTTTTTTTTAAAGATGTAATGTTAATGACCATTAAATAAAAATAAACTATTGCTGTATGAAAATATTATTAGTAGGCTTTCTGTATTAGTATATGTTAAATAGTCGCTCCTGGATTCAGTGTTTCTAATACTAGTATTATGTAGAAGTAGTAATTATGTACGAATAGTAATTGAGATAATTAGCAATTCAGTTGATTAATCGTGAGACAATAGGCGTTATATTCAGTTGCGAATACAAGGTACTGAAAGGGTTAAAGTTTCCCATCCTACAGACTGTTGTGTTGTATAGAAATTCAATGAGGAGGAATTGTCCAATGAAAATTATATTGTGTATGTATATTGCTTACCGGCCACTTATGGTCATTGCTGTCTTCACATTTAATTTTATCCGGAGTTTCTTACCTTTCAAGGATCATGTTTCATCCTTCGTTCTATTATTACTATTTTAAAAAAAAGAATAGAAGTTTAATATTATTAATATCGTTGCCTGTTGAATTGCAGAAAATTATATAAAATCAAATAAGGATAAAGTAATTTACATTTTTATCAATAGTCTGGTTTAATTTTAAACTTTGAGAGTATATGGAATGTTTAATAACAATATTTTTAGCTTTTACCCTATATTATAGAATTTTTAAACGGTTTAGCCTTTTAAATTTATTTAAAAGATAAAATGCGTTTTAGATTTTTCAATAAAGTGAAAAAAGGATTGTATGTTCCTCTTGAAATCATCCTTAATGCATAATTATTCACAGTAATGCATTGCTAGATCATTAATTAGCTTAATTTTAATAATATGATTTTAATTCAAAGAAGTCATGCTTGTAGTTTACTTGCCAATCTCCGTTTGCGGAGCGGTATTGTTTCTACATTTCATCAGGAAGTTTTGGGTTCGAGACCCGTTCAGGCATGGCATTTTTTCACTCGGTACAAAATATTAACGTATCATTTGCATCACTCACCAGCTGTTACGCGGTTCCAGCTAGAATAAACTGAATATAGAACAGTTAATTATTGTTGGTATTTTTCTCCTTCATGTCAATTATAGACTTCATCTGTTCATTGTCGAGGGAATAGTTTGTAGATATTTGTGTTATTTTCTTTTCAGCTGCAATTATTCCAGCGTTACTTATCAGGTAATACTCGTATTTATAGTTTTAGTTTTCTAATGTACAATAGTGATTTTGTGAACAATACACTTCATTCATTTTGTATTGATTTTGACAAATTATAACAGAAGTGAACTAATAAAATCAAGGTAAACTACTATCGTATTTAATTTTGTGTAGGTAACCAATCGTGAAATTATAGTATTGTATTAGAAAAATTGTAAGCACTATTTCAAGGACTTCGGGTATTACACTGACTATTGAACGTTGAGGAGGTGGGAATTTTTTATTTATATTAAATAATAGTCAAATACTATAAGTATTTAATAATTCCATGAAGGAAACGATTCTGTAACTGCTAGGAAAATTTAGTAATAGACAAGCGGTGAAATGTAGGATTAAAGGAGGAATAATATGAATGTGAGATGTCTAATGCGGAGCAGCTTAGAAACCGATTGGCCGATTGCAGTATCAGGAGTAGAAGAAAAGCCACATGTTTTTGATTTGGCGATTAAAATTTCCTCTCCTTTGTATCACTCCTTTTCCATTCTCTTTTTCTTCTTTATAAAACTTAGTAGATGCCATATTAAAAGGGAAATTTGATTTTATAAAAAAAAATCGTTACACTACCACACATTTTGTCTAACAGAAATAAATTTAATATTTTATAAAAATCGAAAAAATCATAACTGCGTCGTACAGACGAAAACAAATGAAAATCCAAACTGTTCGAATTGAAAAACGGATCTCGCTTCGTTTGGTGAATTATATTAAAATGGAAATAGATAAGAATCCAAAAATTAATTTTTTTATTTCATTTTAATTTTTGGTAAAATAAATTTTCCAGACTTTAGTATTTTTTTTTTTAGAGAAAATAAATTATTTTTGTTTATACGTTTGGAAAACAACAAAATATAATTGTGATATTTTAATGAGAAATTAAATTAAATTAAAAACAGGCGATTTATAAAATATAAATCTTGTTAAACGGAAGTTATATTTATACGCGTTCAGTAAGTTCTAATGGAATTCTACCGGTACGTAGATTGAATTTAATTTTAGGCGCCCTCAGGTCGTAATGACAGGTTTAGTGCGGTCATTTCCTGGAATGAGCAAATTCAGTTGCAAATAATTGATTATATAGGTTGGATTACGTTTGGTAATATCAGTAGGCAGTACCTGTTTGATCCACTGTTGTAGTAACACGAGAGCATATGAATTAGCGAATTACTGAACATTAAATTGTTGTTGACCTCTTGTATTTTATAGTAGTTGAGAATGGTATCAGTATCACCATATTGGTGGTGTAGTTTTAGTCAAACAATATTACTTCAATAAGTTTCAGTTATTTTACTATTTTAATAATATTAAGTAAACACTTTATTAATTCTATTAGATCGTTAATACTACCTGATCTTGATAATGCTAAAGTTATTATAATGAATACGACTACGCAAAATCTTCACATGTATTTGATTTATCATTACATTATGTAAACTTATATGCGTGCAAAAAAAAAATCAATAAAATGTTGTTTTTTTTTACAAAATAAAAATTTAAATGTACTAGGGTCGTTGAGTAATTAAACAGACAAATGGAAACGGTGGAAAATTCTATTTAATAGAATAAGTGGAAACTGTCTGACCTTCACTTTGACACTACAATCATAAAAACTATCAGGTTTTGGAAACAATTTCCATTATTATAATCTTTTTTGTTTATTTAAAAATTTCGGTACGGTTGAAACATGTACCGTGAAAAACCAGAGTGCGCGATAAGATTTTTATTTTCTGAATATGTAAACCCAGCCTAAATTTGACTCGAAGGTGTTAAAAAGGCACGGTGAAAAGTATATTAATCTTGAAACTTTTGATGAGTGGATTGAACAGTTTAAATCGAACAAAACAAACATCGCAGATTTTCATCGTAACGGAAGACCAATGGGTGTTTCAACTGACTTTGCAAAATCTTATTATAATATTTTTCACAAGCATAGACGCATAAAAATTTCAGAAGTTGCTGAAATTTGTAGTGCGTGTATTTGAACTGTTCATGCCATTATAAGTTGAATTAGCGCAGAACGTTTCTCAGGGTAGGTTTCCAGATAGTTGACATAAAGATATTCGAATTCACATTTGTACGGAACTTAAACTACAGTTTTTAGCGAAAGGTAAAGATTTCTATGATCGCATAGTAGCTTGTGATAAATTTTAATTCATCATTTTAGGCCGGAATCCAAATATCAGAGTATAGAATAGAAACATCCCAGTTCGCCTTCTAGGAAAAATTTAAAACCTATTCCATGTCTGTCGTATAATGTTGTTAACCATGTTTTAGAATTTATTGCGATTATTTGGAAGAATGCAGTCTATTAATAACTTTTGTGACGTGCTAGAAAATAGAGTGAAACTCCCAATAAGGAGGAATCGTCCTGGTTCTCTTATCAAAAAGCGTAATTCTTTTCCCTGTCTTCATACCGCTCAAAATTCGGGGCAAGAGTTGTTCCCACACCTACCTTATAGTCCCAACCTCACCGACAAAGTTTTTTTTTGTTTGGACCTCTCAAAGAAGTTTTTTACTGTCACCAAGTTTGACAATAACGACTAGGTGAAAAATGGAGTACAAGAACGGCTCGGACACCAAGGCAAATAATTCTTAATTTTTGGAATAATAAGACTCACTGAAAGATAAGTACCTAAATTTATCTGTAGAATATGTTTAAAACTGCATTAATTAATTGTCATTGAATTAACAATAATTCATCTTTTTGATGATAATAATAATATTATTATTTTTTATATTATAATATTTTATATTATTTATATAATATTATATAAATATTAATATTAAATATCATATATTAATATTTCGTGGTTAGATTAATAGTACCTTAAACTTAATAAGTTATTTAATTGAATTATCTTAAAATTAAATTCACTTATAAACAATAACGTAATACCTGCAACAAATTTTTCGTATGGGTCCGTGCCTGATGTATTACTTTAATTATGGAATGCAACTCCGATGTATCATTGTGTAATAGGCTTACGTTCCGTAACAGGCTTACAAATTATCTAGTTTTAGTTATCTGTTTTTTTATTGAAATATTTGTTTATACATTATTCTACGTATTTGAATGATATAGAAAGGTCAAACTTGCATCTTATCTGATGTGTGTGAAGTTAACACAAATATCAAGTGTTGTCACTGTGTGAAATTATCATTACTCCGTATAAAAATTAAATTTTAGTGACAGTACTAAATACAATTGACATACTGGACCCGTATTTAACCTGGGATAATACATACAATTACAGACAACAGAGTTAAATCAACTCATTGAAGGACATAAAATACAAAGAGATTAAGCACAGATACAAATTTTACATGTAAAATCATTTAAAAATCAAGATTTCAATGTAATTAAACAACATGAGATTTAAAGGCACGCCGTATATGACAAAAATAAAATAATAAATATAAAAATAAACATAGCTGAAATCTTATATTCGATTACATATTAAAGGTGTTTCCTAACCATTTAAATACAGATGCCATTAAAAACAATGTCACCAACAGAGACGGAAACTAGAGAAGGAAACGGATAATTAGCTTTAAGTATTATAATGAAAAAAGATAATCTATTATCACTTTTTGTCATGGTGAGTAGCGAAAATATTTTTTATGAAGAATGAGAATGAGTTTATGAATAAACTCTAGTTATGATTTTTAGATAAGTTTTTCCGTACTGTTATATTTTTCCAACTATTCTGTGTGTCACTGTTAGGAGTAATCCTCCTTATTCATTAATTTTGAGAATAAAAAAAAAAGTACTATAAAGTGTATAAAGTTTAATATTTGTAAACATATTTTGATTTTATTTAAGAAAGACAGGAGACGGAGCCTCCGGCGCCCACATTGCCTCAAGTGAACCCCGGAGACCACACTTTTGACGACAAAAAATTCGTAACATATTTCTGTTTCATGGTGACGGTAATAATAAAGTTAAAGGATTAATCTTTTCTTTTTTATAATAAGTGGTTTTAATTCACAACTCCATCACAAGTTCAGATTCTTTCTTTAATATTTTAAATTATCTTAAAATTCATTTATATTTTTCAAATATGTTACTACTGATTAATACTTTTTTTTTAAATGTTTCATTACTAATCTGTTAAGACTATATTTCTAATATATATATATATATATATATATATATATATATATATATACATACACACATACACACACGCGCGCGCGCACGCGCGTACACACACACCCATACACTGAGATATACATATTAAATCCCCTTTTCACATATATTAAATAGGTACTAGAAATACCGCTATTTTCCAGTGGAATAAAAAAAGAAAACTACGATTTTATCTTACTCTATCAAACCATACAACAGTTTCGTATTACTTGCCAATAATTCTAGGTACTAGAAAGGGCCTTCCATTATCTCTCTTTTAATATATTAGTGTACCCGGCAATGCTTCGCTGTTGCTAAATTTTATTACATTAATTAAATAAATTTTGCATTATATATTATGTTACGAAAATAATAAAATGTATGTATCAATTCAATATTAATTGTATTTCACTTAAATAAATCAAAATCATTGCAATGCTCTGTGATAT
This sequence comes from Lycorma delicatula, assembly GCF_047948215.1. NCBI lineage: Eukaryota > Metazoa > Arthropoda > Insecta > Hemiptera > Fulgoridae > Lycorma > Lycorma delicatula. The sequence continues at coordinate 74,185,187 of NC_134455.1, forward strand.
ACAATGTTTTTGGTGATTCCATACATAACAAACATCTCAGGCTAACAAATATATGGAACTAATAACACGTAAATATTCCTGCGACAAATAATAATAATAAATTTTGAAATTTTCAGCGAAATCGGTTTAGAAGTTTTTGAGTTATTTAAGGCACACGCCAAACGAAGATTGTCTTTTATTTATATAGATTACTGAGCTACTACAAAGATCTTCTCTATGATTTATAAAAATAAAAATTAAAAAAAATTATTGTAGGTAATTAATTAAAAGTATTTTTTTAGAAATATATAACTGTTGTTTAATATTTCCAGCGCTATAAATATATATAAATGATTTTCTCTAATAAATTATACACTGTAACAATCGATAAAAGATAACAAACATGTTAATAAACTTTCCTAGCATTTGCATATTGGATGGAATTAACTCTACTCCTTGAAGTAAATTGGAATTTTTTTTATTTTTATTATATTTTACTTAAAAAAAAAAACTAGTAAACAAACTTCTTAATTGGTTCTTTAAATCAGAATATAGTGATTGAAATTTAATCATGTTTAGGATAAGTTTTACAATGCTATCATAAAATGTCGATTAAACTTCTCGAATTACAATATTATGGTATAATTCATCCAAAAATTAAATTTTAAATTTATACTTTTCTCATGTCCTCCCTGATAAATATTCCTATAAACAAAGATAATAAAAACATGTGAAATTTTTTGGTTGTTGAAAATAATGGTTTGATCATTTTCTAAAATTTAAGTAAGGAATGCATTTTTCAACAATAATTTTGTTCTACATTATCTATTGATAGCTTTTACTCTAATAATTATACGATTAGAATTTGTCAGCTGCTTACAGTTCTAAAATCAATAATGTATGAAAGCTGTCGCACTAAGTTTTTTTTGTCAACTTATTTCATAAATATAAAAACATAGACGCTAACACATAAAAAAATTTATTAATAATTGTTTTACCAGATTATGATTTTTCTCTTCTATGGGACTTGTCATAAATTAAGTATAGATTTAAGTTTTTTGGAAGTTCTTCCTTCCCAGTAGTTCGTACGTAAGATGCAAGGTGTCCCGGGTGATGTTAGCTGAACATAAGCAGATCATGAACCGTTGGCACCCTCTGGAGCTGTGTTCATGCTTGGTTTCGGGTCCAGGCGGGGGGCAATAAAAATTGATGAACTCAAAAAAAAAGCTACAGATCATAAAAAATAAAATAGTTCATATAAATAAAATAAATAGTTCATGTGGATAAATACCCTATCCAACTTCATGTTCCCCCTCTGACCGCAATTTTTTTTTCAATAAAACTTTATATCATAAAAACAGACTGAGATATTTTAATGAAATTTAATGTGTATACACCTAACAGCTTCGATAAAATAATTAATTTTAAAAATCCTTTGTTTATAAATTAAAAACTGGCGGCTGTTTAAATTTTTTAATCATTAGAAGCTCCTTACAATTGTCATTATCGAATTATAATTTATTAAATAAAATATTAAGCCTTTTATAGCTAAGAAAATTATAATCTTCATTTATTCAAATTGATTGATACACAGCAGAATTATAAATAGCAAATTGATCGATAAAAAGTTAAAAATTATTAAAAAAGGATTGTAAAAAGTATGGAATTGAAACTTTTGCGATCCACTTTATATCTCAGCAATTTATTAATAGATTTGAATAAATAAATGTTATTTTGTTCACAATAAAAGGTTTAACATTTAATTTAATAAAAAAAATAGATAAAATCGTATTTACGAAGCTATAAACAAATTTTAATGACCGCCATTTTTCAGTTTTCAAAAATAATCTTTTTAAGATTATTGATTTATTAGAATATATTTTTGGGTTCATTTCCATTATATTTTATTAAAATATTTTAATAAAAGAATTCTTATTGAAAAAATACAAATTGGGGGATAGTGAGAAAGTGAAGTATGAAACTTTTGATTATTTTTATTTAAGTTTGGCAGCACTTTCCGTAACACTTTGTACAGTAGAATAAAATTTTTTAAATATGAAATGAAGAAACAATTTTTACAAAATAAATAAAAATTTTTATAATTAAATCATTATATCATTTTCTGCAAATAATTATTTTCTATTATTTCTGAACGTAATTTCGTCTTATACGTTATTTCCTAGTTTTTAGAATACACGATATTCATTAACGAAAACAACCTGATGAAGTTAGCCAAACAATTAAGTTGTAAGTGGACTTCGTACTAATGAGTTCATGAATAGAAACAATTATGAAATGAATAATCTAAGCTGTATAAATATATTTTTTGTTTTATATTATTTTTTTAAGAAATGAAACTGCAAATTTTCTTTTCTGAATTTATATGTAGCTTTCGTATTACAGTGGATCATTTTTCGTTTATTTTTATTTTTTTGTTCTTCACTTTAATGTAAGCAAAATACTCTACTTTGTTGTAAATTATTACTGTAGTCTACGTAATGCCTAAGCAGCCAGTATAATTTTAGACTAGGGTTATTTTTTTCATTACGTTGTCCGTAATTAAAATGTCTTGAAATGTTCAAGTAGAAAAAAATAAATATTCTCTTTTTTAGCTGTTTAGCTATAGAAATATTTGTACGGTAATTTATCGGTCATGCGTTAAAAAAAACATATATACTATGCAGGAATTAAAAACAAAAAAAAGAAGTTTCTTTTGTGTTTTAAATTTATTTGTAATTCCTAATAAGTTTACATGTCTGACTGCTTGTTAAGATAATAAATTATATTTAAGATAACCATTAATTAACTGACTGGATTATAGTTTTAAAAAGTAATAATAATAATAATAATAATAAAAATACTTTTAATTATGTTGCCTACCTGTAATTGAAATAAAAATTCTCTTTCGATATTATCCTTTTTTTAATACGAGTTGTGGCTATTAAATAACGAGACTAATGCTGTAAAATATTTTATTTTAAATTTATACATATTTCGTTATTATCCTTTTCAATATACACCCCTACAACGCTCCATGCGAATTTTCCATTGTTCGAAACAGTGCTGGAAGTCTTCTGTGAGCTCTTTAATGAGCGTGCCGCTTTTTCTTTCACAGCTTTAACGGTCTGAAATCTTCCTTTTAATGCAGATTTGACCTTGGGAAACAGATAAAATCACATGGTGCCAGGTCAGGTGAATAAGGCAGACGGTCTAACACCGGGACATTATTATTGGATAGAATGTCTTGACAGACAATGCAGTGTGTGAGCCGGTGCGTTATCGTGGTGAAGAACCCATGAACCTTTTTTCCACAATTCTGGTCGTTTTTTTCTTATTTTTTCACGGAGTTGAGCAAGGACTTGAGGTTCTTGCTAGTAGTAATGATGATTAATAGCTTGACCTTCAGGAATCCAGTGAAGGTACACAATCCCATTAATATAAAAAAAGATCCTGGCGAACATCATCTTCAACGTTTTCTCGCCGTCTTGGAAACGCTTAAACCACTCAAATACCGAAGCACGTGATAAAAATTCGTGGCCATATCATTTTTTTAATAGAAGGTAAGTTTCAGTAGCGGTTTTTCCATGTCTCATATGAAATTTCACGATAATTCTTTACTCTAATAAAACACTTATCTTTTTTTCCGGAAAAACAAAAAAACAGATGTTATCCAAACGAAGGTCACGACCAGACTAATATATTTGGAGGAGTATGATATTTTCACCTTTTTCCGTGATTTTTTATTTACTTCATTATAAACAGTTTTTTGTGAGCTGAAAAAATAGTCCGATGATTAAAAAATATATATTATTCGAAACCGGTTCTACTGTTACGTGATGTAAACTACGAAGTCCAGAATTTCAATTTCCATTCCAATATTAGTTGTTGAAAATACGTTTAGTAAATTGGTTTCGTATAACAATCTAAAACATTGTACTGGCTTGAGTCCAATCTCCGTGTAGTTGCAGGATGAACTGGAAGGGTGAGGTATACAAGTGTGACTTACTATTGTACTATTAAAGAGTACTTAGAGTAAGTAAAGAGTTCTTACTTAGTATTAATACTATTCATACCATACAAATTTGTAAACTTTTGATTTAAAGTAATGTAGAGTGCAGTGCATTTCATTTGATTAGTAGTAGTAACTACCATTACAATCACAAATATATCCCCTCAATATAATATTACCATACTGCTTTCCGTAGAACCAGTTAAAGCTTCGAATTTGTCAAGTTAGCCGGTTTTTAAAAAGAAAATCGTATGAATTTTATTTCATACAAGGGTTTTCCTTTATTTGTCATAGTATTTCTTTTATTATTGCACTTTTGTTTATATCTTAACCTATCTGTATCTTGGAGACAGATTACGACTAATTTTTAGTCAATGCTCGTTTTATTCAAGATGGAAATTTTCATATGAGTTTTATTTTTCAATATAGAAAATAATTTTTAGGAAAAAAAATTGTTGGAAAAACAAGTATAGCAATGTATTTCTAGGCAAACTTCAATACAAAAAATGGAATCAAAGATACAAATTTGAATTAATATATGTTAAATATCAAATTAACATATATCAAATTAATTTACTTGATATATTTAATAAATGTAATTTAATTTATATATAATATTAAAATCAGCTTACTAAATTAGTTTATTTCCTCAAACTTCTTCGGCTATTCTGTCATCTTCAGGAGGATTGATCTTATAATTAGAATTAAAAATAAAAATACATAAAATTCACGAAATAAAAATGTTAGAATCATAACAGTTGATCGTCATTAGTTAAAAATTGTAAATTTAAAGTGAAAGTACATACGTCCGGTTTGTAAGAATATCACAATTGTTATCAATTACATCATTGATTGTCACAATTGTTATGACCAATTGTGACATTCTTAGAAACCAGACGTATACTTTTACTTTAAATTTACAAGTTTTTAACTTAAGACGATCAGTTTTTATGAGTCTAAGAATTTTATTTTGTGAATTTTATATATTTTTATATTTTAATTCTAAATTATAAGATCAAGCCTCCTGAAGATGCCGGAATAGCCGAAAACGTTTGAAGGAATTAACTAATTTATTGGTAAGATGATTTTAATATTATACTTAAATTAAATTACACTCTTATTTTACCAACGGTTCCCTGTTTACAAAACTTAGTTTAAATAAATGTACTATCAAAGTGATGTTTGCAAACGTCCTGATATAATCACAAGTTACCATGTTGAGTACTGTTTACCTTTCGTAGCTTCATTCATTTATTACAAGTTGACGCGTTTCGGATCCACTCCATTGTCAAAACCTATTGTATTGTAGTACAGTAAGTACGATAAGTTGACAATGGAGTGGTTCTGAAACGCTTCAACTTGTAATACATGAATGAAGCTAAGAAAGGTAAACAGTACTCAACATAGAAACTACAGTGATCTTAGGAGAAAAAAGACAATAGCATTATCTTAATAATAATTTTAATCATAAGTTACTACAAAAATAATATAGCGATTTTCAAATAAAACGTGCATCCCATATCAGGCTTACTAAAGAAAATAAAGTAGTTTCACGTTGTCTTCTCCATTGAGCCAATTTACAATTGCTTACCAACATGCCATGTCCACCGAAATGCTTGTATATTCAGCGTTGCAAGGTTTGTACGTTTATCACAACGTCTGAACACCATTACTCTTACAGCAAACACTTCTGAGTTTTTCTTTTTGTATCTCAGTTACTTTACTTTTGTCGGAAATAAATAAAAGGCAAATAGTGTGAATCAATAAATTAATTTAACTTATTACTTTCTGTTGTGAAACAAGAGAAAGCAGGTAACATTTTGTAAGCACTGGAAATTTAACTAAATTACGTGGCGGTTTTAAAATTTAATAATAGTAATTACGTATAAAGAACAATTTGCTTTATAATTATTCTTTTCAGTTTTTATTTTCTTTATGTGAAGGTCATTTTTCAATTTTTAAAATAGAACAAATCCGAAAATTTTGTACAGTTCTCTTATTTTGTAAATCTTCATTCTTCATATTATATGTTTCTTAATCTTTCGTGATGTAAAAGAAACAAAATTAAAAGTCCTCTACTCGTTAATTAAAAAATACTATTATATATATAAGTGGTTTAGTATTTTTCCTTTAAGACGCGAGAATTTTCGCGTCTTTTTTCCAGTATTTAGCAGAATTATTAATATATTTTTAACAGAAACACAGTCATACCGTTTCTTTTTCTATTTTCTCAGCCACACCCTAATTTTTTTTAGGTTTCAAAAATAGTGTTCCAAAACCAAATCAGTGTACTTTAATTGACAAAGTTTTTGTATGAGTTTACGTAATTTCCTGAATGAACTAAAACTATTTTTTATTAAAAAAGAATTTGTTCCAAGGCTAAGGATTCAATAATTAAGTAGTAATGTAGTACTTGATACTTTTTTCTTTTCATTACAGACAGGTTTTTGTGGGAAGATGTTTTAAAGACGTTACATCCGCACCAATATTTTAATTGGTGCGGATGCAACCTCTTTATTCTCAAACATTTTAGAAATCTGAATTAAACTTATTAGATTTACGTCGTGTGAAATGATAAATATTCCTGTATTTTTTATTTTTATTTGTGTTTTCTTTTTTGTAATAAAATGTTTGGTGTTTTTAGCCACAGGTTTTACAAGTTAAATTATCACCTTCGATTCAGTTTTTTTTTTCTTAATGTGTCCGTTGCAATCTGTTCAACTAGTCAACAATTAAGGATTCACCCCCCCCCCCAAAAAAAAAACTATGAGATAAGGATTAAGGATAATATGTGTGATATGTAAATGAGGTGTAGTCTTGTACAGACCCAGGCCGACTATTCCTGAGACTATTTTGATATTTTATACCTATATAAAAAAAAAAAATAGAAAAAATAAATTAACCCAACATACACACTGTGAGTTTGTTATCTAATTATTCTGTAAAGACTTGTGATAGGATTTACAGCGTAGTTTCAATAATAAGATTAACACAATTATTCGTGTTAATTAGATTTTATTTGTAACCTTGACTCTTACCATAGAGATTGTAATAATATATATTATATTTATTTTTGTGTCGGGTTGCTATGGAAACCAACCAAGGACAAGTATCTCTCAATATAAGTAACAACTTAGTATAGCTAAAATGTATTTAAAGATTTTTCATTTTTTTGATATATTTCTTGTTTCTAAAATGTAATGCATAGTACTTCCATTTCATGCCACGGATGAAATTGTACATGCCATTTTATTGAAAGATTTTATGGATCTCTGTTTTTTCTCTGAATTACCGTAGATCGACTGAGAAACAATACTTTAAATACGAAGAAACATACGATTATTGAAAATTTAAAACTTTATTTAAATGTATCGTTTAACACAGTGCGTTTATTTGGGAGCGGTACAGTTAGTTGGTTTACGATTCCCGTTCATCTGCTTGACAGTTCGAGGATTGACCGATTCCGTAATATATTAAAACTTAGTCTTCAATCAACTATTTGTTAATTTTTATTTGTTAGGTTCTGTTTAACAGAACATCCTACCGTGGCAATCCAGAAATTATCTATGGGAATATCTGAACTACATTATATGTTGTTTTACGGACTATTACAGGAATCAATCAAAGTTACAATAAGTACAAGTGATCAGAAATAAAAAAAAAAATAATAAGTAAAGTGTTCTGGAAAAACGATTATTCAAATAAATTGGAAATATATAGCTCTCAAAACTCTTAATAAAAATTTTACTTAAAATCTTAACCATTTAGGTCAGTTAGATTGTTAATAAAGCAATCATCAATATGCAATGCATAAAGATAATAATAATTTTTACGTAATAAACATGTATCTAATTACGCTGTTACTGATGGCGAGATTGATTTTTCTTGAGGAATGACAAACGCTAAAGGAAAAGGATTATTATTATTACAATAATAATTTTATAATAAGATTAATGTAGCGATAATTAATGAAAACAATTAACTAATTCTACTAACAAATTAATTTAGTTGTAATATATTTTATAAAAGGATATCAAATTAAGGTTAACAGTGGAGTGAATGACACGTCCTCTCAAACTCTTTATTTAACTTATTAACTGTAGCGGCTGAACTAAGGTGTATGCATTCTTTTATTTATAGACGTGTACGTATACATACATACATACATACATACATATATATATATACATAAAATAGTATATGGCGTGATCGTTGTGAAACAGCGCTATTGGTTCTCTAAGTCACGCACGAACTGTCGTTAAAAACTCCCTATCCTACTGTAGTTTATCTCACCAAGTTTGTCCTCTTGTAGTGATACAAATCCTGGTTTACGATTATCTAAAGTTTTTATTGGTTAATTTCTGTGATTTTATTACCTTTATCCTTAATCATCAAAGTTGTTACCGTAAAATAAATCTTAGATTTATATTTAATCTAATTAATTTAACAAAAAAATGTTTAAATTATTATAAAATTACATATCATTAATGGTTTAAACTAAAATCATGAGATACAGAATGTCAATAGTAGTTTGATGGTGGACGCTGTCTTGTTCAAAATTATTAACATAGGTGAAACTGGTTCAGGAATAGAGTGATGTTAAAAGCAGAAGTGCGGTGTCATGAATGGGATTGGACTTAATGAAAATCTCTCATTAGTGTTCAGTTTGGTTAATTAAAAAAAAAAAAAAAAATGACAACGCAATTGTAGGACTTTCCCGTCATGCGGCTTTTTTCGGATGCACCGCTTAGACACACACACACACACACAATTAATTTTAAATATTTATCATTTTATTTAAAAATAATATTTTTTGTTTATTTAATACAATGATTCTAACTAAAGCGCGCGCGCATACCGTATATCATGTGGCGGTACTAGCGGCTACTTAAATACTTTTTACACTTTAATTATTATTCATTAATTTAATTCTACCGCTTACCTGTGACGTTACACCATAGCAGACGTCACAGCAGCTGTACGTCAGTGCTACACTAGCGTTCCTTGTGATCAGCGAGAGCACTATTGACGCATTTACCCATTTAGCTACTAGTTTATTTAGAGCATTTTTTGGGGTGGAGGTGTGATTTTCCAAAAATTTGTTTTGCAGATATTATTTTTTAATTGTTAACAAATGTGCCTAAGAAAAATAAGACCTTAATTAGGCGAAATCTCAATATACCGAGTGAGGGTGATCTTGCCCTACAACCTCACCCCCTTCACCTTTTAAGTTGAAAATATAATGTCATCAATGCTCCATATATAGAAGTAATATGACCAAGTTTGGTCAAAATCAGTCCAGTACTTCTGGAGATATAAGGGGATTTAGAGGGCGACACCAAACATATACATGTACAAACGAACATACGGAACATTTCCTTCCTGTTTTTTGGGTTCCTTAAAACGTCAAGATTCGGTAAAACCGCCGCATATGCCCAAATTAGACCGATTGCAATAATTCCCATTCTAAAGCTACAGTTCTGATATTGCGCTAGACGGGAAAGTAAACTTTTGAAAAACATCCATCCCCCAAAAACTGAGATTTATTTTTTTTTTATAATATTTTTTACTGTTCTATATTTTCTATTTCGAATTTTTTTCCAAATATCCGGTTTTCTGTGTTGTAAGGTCTCTTGCTTTAGCGTAAGGTTCTTTTACGCCACGTTTTTTTTCTCCATTCATTTCTTTCTCAAGCCTTCTCCTTGTCTCCTTGTTGTTTTCAAACTTCACCTTATTTATGAACGACATCCTTCTTTTTCCTCACTTCTTGTCTCTACTGACCATTCCAATGTAGTTGTCAAGATTCGACTCTCTCTAATCACGTTTCCTAATTGGTTTCTTTTTCTTTTGTGTACTTCTCTCATAAATGCCCTTTTTTTCTTTAATCCTGTTCATTTCTTCCTCATTCCTCATTATCCGTCATCATAGTTTCTTCATTCTTCTCCATATCTACATCTCGGAGACCTCAATCCATCCCTCATTCTCCTCATTTCCATAAAGACATTCTTTTTGTATCATCTGCCTAACCTCTTCCTTAAATCTAAAACCATGAGGCAAGTTCAGAAAGAAAATATTTTCCAATCCTTATCATAGTAGTGGGAAACACTGCGTCAACAATGCGAGCGGTATAAAGTTTATATTTTTTACCAATCAGATAGAAGTTTGTAAAAAATACTTTTCTGTACTTAAATTAAATTAATAAATAAAATTTGTGGGTAGAATTTTCTTCTTTATTACATTGTAAAGAGTTAGTTTTTAAATTCTTAGTTAGACTTTAGCTTTCTGATTTTCAAGTCGAGAGTTCCAGCATTCAAGTCCTAGTAAAGGCAGTTTACTTTTATTATCAGTTACTTTTATACGGATTTGAATACTAGATCGTAGATATCGGTGTTCTATGGTGGTTGGGTTTCAATTAACCACACATTTCAGGAATGGTAGACCAGAGACTACACAAGACTACACTTCATTTACATTCATACACGCCATCTTCTGCAGTAATAATTTACGGTGGTTCCGGAGGCTAAACAGAAAAAAGAGTTAAACTTTAGCTAACGGCTGCATTTTCTTTTGTGCATATCTTCTAAAAAATAATTTTTTTACCAAATTTTTATCAAATATTACAATTATTAAAAGTAAAGTTTAATATTTAGTTAAATATTTTTGTCTTATACCTTTAATTGTTTTTTTAAAAATTAAACAAGAGAAATTTTTTTTCGTGGGAATATTTTTATGTATGTAAATGACATTATTTTAGTTTATAAACATATTATATTGTATACATTCACATGCATTGTAATAATATAGTCTTGATTTGATTGCACTTGTAGGTTAATGCTCTTACTATTCTCTGTTAGTCCGTTGTTTTTACTTATACATTGAAACGTTGTCAAGTATCACATGATACTCCTGCGTAATAATTATTTGTAATTCAGTCTAAAACTCATTTTCATGCAATTTAATAAAAATAATGTAAACAAAAGCTTTCTTTTTTCATTATTACCCCCCTCCATAAATCTTTAATTCACGTTTCACTTGATTTAAGCAATCAGAAAAGATTTTTACTATTGTTAAATAGAAAGTACGATTAATTTCTGTTAATATTATGCCATGCTTTTTTTTGTGTCCTAACATATTCATTGACTATAACCGTTTGTAATTAAACGCTTATTTGTAAAGTTTAAAAAAGTTGTATTGTTATGTTATTAATTTTACTTCCTTGTACGAAGTAAAGAAAGTATTGTGATCGCGAAAAATTTAGGTTTTCAAATTTGAACGGAAATATCCATTTTGAACGCCTTTGAATCCATTTTCCCTAGTTTCGGTGTGACGTCTATACGTACGTAATATCTGGCATAACTCAAAAATGATTAGCCGTAGGATGTTAAAATTTTGTCTTTAGGGCTGTTGTATCATGTAGTTGTGCACCTCCCCTTTTGATTGCAATTGACTGAACAAAAAGTCTCCAAAAAAGCCCAAAATCCAAAAATATTGGATTTTGAACTTTTTCTTAACTGCAATAATAAGTCCTCATTGAGCGCTTTTTAATGATATATCATAAGTCGTACTTATTTTCATTGGTTCCAGAGTTATAGCCAAATAAAATTTTAATTAATGAAATATTTGGATCTTACAAGGGGGGACATCGGTAAATCAGACTTCATCTTCTTTTTTCTTAACTTTTTTTAATTTAAATATATTGATTTATTAAGTATTATTACCTTCTGATTGTAAAAAAATTTGCGATAATTAATATTTCAATAATAACAATAAAAAAAATATGCAAAAATATCAGAAGTTATTAATGAAATAAAATTTTATGTACTTTTTATTTAAAAAAAAATGTGTGTATGTAATTTAATTTGATAGGCGTACAAGGAAGTCATGTGGTGTCCACATCAGATTTTTTGATTTGGTTTAAGGAAGTGAGTAATCTATTTTAAATGTGTTAGTCTGCATAATGGCCAAAGTAGTGTTTCTTTTATTAGCTGATCCTTTGTTTAATTTGAGATTAGGATTCGTACATATTTTTCTTTAATTTATATTTTCAACAGAAATTATCGTTACAATATTGGGATTTTGCCTATTAATAAAATAAATATTATATTAATGATTTACAATCGGCAAAATTAAGATGGTAAATTAACTAATAATATGCATAAACCTAAACAAAAGTTATATAAATAAAACATTAACTTCAGTTCTATGAGAAAATTTAATTCAGTAATAAATACAAAACGTAAAATAAAAAACAATAATTAAGTATAAGAAAATTGAACATAGTATTCAATGAGATTAAGGATTTTGTTGCTTATAAATTGTAAATAAAATTACTGGGAATAGAAAAATGGGGACGATGTAATTATTTGTGTTATTTAAAAAAAAAAAACCTTGTTTGTAATTTAGTAAGATTAACAATAAGGCCGATTAACACAGAAAGCTAGTTTGTTTTATATAAAATTTTGTCAATCTGGTCAAAATTGACGTACAAAAAATCATACCTTTCTTAATAGCACAGTATCGAATCGGTTTAAAGTGGTCGGTACTCCTGTAAAGATTACCTAAAACCTTTGTCTAAAACAATTTTTGATATGACGAACCCTGACAGCAAGGGTTGACCAAAATTTTGCCGGAATTGTAACATGGGCTTGCTACACATGTGAAACTTATTTTCGCATGCAACCATTGTCATATTGAGTAAATTTGAAGTTTTTCTTAATTTTAAGGTGGAAATCTTTTTTATTCCCTACTAAGCACCGGTGAAATCTACCTCGGCCTTCCGGCGTGCGGAAAGGGATTTTTTTAAAGGAAGTTTTGTCATTTCACGTTCGGTCTTTGCAATCCTCTGATTTTATATTCCATATAGAGTTGAATCTTGTTCTTCTTACAGTTCCAATGTAGTAAAAACACTTATAATGAAATATGAAATCAAAATTTACCGTGACAGACAGAATTTCAACTGATCAATCTTTCTAATAATCACAGAGATAGGGTCAATTTCTTTGTCAGTTGTCTAGTATTCTTAATACTTTATGGATATCATGTTGTTGAATATACTAAAGTATGGGAACGCTTAAAATAAATTTTCAATTTTTAAACATAGAAAAATTAAATTTAACAAACATTCCTACCTAAATATAGTATTTTTCGAGGTTATCACTAAAATAGTGATATTATACCAAAAAAATATCATTTTGAGGTAGGAGCATTTGCTAAATTTTTATTTTTTAATGTTTTATTGTTGAGCAGTGCGATACTAAAATTTTATTTAATAATATTCAGGAGATATTTTTGAAAATAACTGTAAAAACATAATTTCGCTACCATTTTGATTAATTGGTCTAACCCCGATTGTTTATTGTCAAAAAAAAATGTTCAGTGCCTTTTGAGATGATTTGTCGATGATTTTATTTGATTTGATTTTAACCGTTCCATTAAAAAATCTTTGAGCTGCCCCTCACAGGGGTCTCCTGGTTGGTTGGGATTTAGTTGCCTCATATCCAAAAATGGGTCGTTTCAAAGTTGGAGCATTCACTAAATTGATTTTTTCTATGTTGAACGATTTAAAAGTTAATTATCGGTTTCTAGACTTACTAACTGTATGTATTTAATTTTTAGAAGCCACATCCAAATTTATTTATTGACAAAAATAAAACCATTTAAATATTGGTGTATATTACCAGTAATGAATAATGTAATGCGTAGCATAATCCTAGATTGTAGTTGCAACATCACAAAATAAATTAAAATTTGGTATAGAATAACTAAATTGAGACTGTTCTCATTAATGTTGATTTGTTGAGACTATATATATGTATTTTCAGTTATTTTATTCTAGTAATAAATCATTTACGGTATTCAATATTTATAATCTCTAAAATGAGATATTTATCTACTATATTTTTGAAAATTTTGCCTTATTATTCTTAAAATGTATACTAAATTCTATATATTTTTTTATTGTACTAGTATTAAAAAGTGTTGAATAATATCTTGCTGACAAAACGTATTAAATAAGAAACGCTGCATGCAATTTACATAAATTATACAGATAATTTAGTTTATGCCGGATTATGTAAATTGTAAAAAAATGTGTTATTTATTCAGATTTATTAAAGTGTGTACGTCTTGAGGACAGAATACCAGATCTTTTAATAATGGTATACATTAATTATAAAGTGATGCGGTTAACAAGCAAATAAAAGAACTGTAGATGATTATTCGAGAACGAAATGAAGAGTTTATTTTAGAACTTGAATGAACTTCTTAAAAGAACTTGTTAGAAAAAATATAAATGATTCTTTTCTTATAGTACTAACTTCACACTTTTTTTTTATTGTGTAGTTATATTTTTTAATTGATTGTTCTTTAGATATATAATTTTTTTTTCTTCGATGACTAATTCACCATATTAGTTTGAAGTTTGTGCGTGTGAATATGATACGGAACTTTTGTAGCGTATAAAATATACCATGCCTGACCGGGATTCAAACCCGGGACCCCGGCATGAATGGCGAGACGCTACCATTCCGTGGCGGAGAAATATATTAAATATTTATTTTAGTTAGCGTTTGGGTGTTATTTTCTGTCTGCACAACCTATGAATTGATCTGCGCTCGCAGTGATATCTTTAGAGACCGGATTGTACCCTAAAAGTTTGATGTGGACCAGAAATAAAATTAACAAAAACTTGGTTTAATTCTTTTAAATTTCCAAACATTTATTCATTATTTACTTTTGTATTTTTACGGAACGGAGACGGTATATGCGTTTGGGGTAAGAGGTTGTATGTTTGTGTGTGTGTGTCTGTTACCGTTTTCCTCAAAAACTATTGGGCCGATTTCGATGTTGTTTTTTGCAGTACATAGATATCACTTCGTAGCAGATTCTTAAACATGTTTTACGATTATAGGCCACTGGGGGGTGCTGCAGTAGGTGTGTTTTTCTAAAATGGCTGGGTTGATTTTGATGCCGTTTTTGCATTAAATAACATAGGTATCACTTCAGAGCAGGTTCTCAGACATGCTTTACGGTTATAAGTCGCCAGGGGGGCTGGAGTAGATATGTTTCTTCAAAACGGCTTGTGGGTTTTTTAAAACTTTTATTTTATGACTTGTATTTACATATATACAGAATAGAATCTTCAGTATTATTGCGAGTATTGTAATTATTTAAAAAATACAGAAGAAAAACAGGCAGGTTGATCGGGTTTGTCGATTGATCTCGAATCAGTTCTTTAATTTATATAAACTTACATTTCGCAGCGTCATTCTTTACTTATTTGTTTAAAAAAAAAAATGTTAAAAATTTAATCTGTATTTTAATTTACTAGATATTTCGTTCTTCATTTTCTCGCCATATAACAATCATAGTGTTCCATGATTTGCTTTCATAATGGCATCGCACGTTCTTTCAGCACGTAGAAAGTTTGTTTGCAAATCAAACACGTAGAAATTTGTCTTATTTCAACATAGGAATAAGGCATCTCCCATTTGTTTTGAATTTCACAACCCTCGCAGTCTTACGCTTTTCCCATTTTAGTAAAGAGATTTTACACAGCGTCACAGAATGACGAGTGCCATTATCTGATTGCACTACGTGCATATCAGTCCTTAATGAGCTGCCAGATTCCGTTCGCTAGTTTATACAAACAAAATTCTTTGGCTTGGATAATCAATTAACTCTGTTAAAAAACTACTAATAAATTTAATTTTTATGGTTTTTCTTCATTTGTTTGTTTTATGTTTGAGTTAATTTTTGTAAACTCTGTCACAAATTTTTCCAATTTGGTCCAGAACATCATCAATACATGTATGCTAATCATTTGACGATAAGATTTAGGCGTAATAATTTGTTTCATAATAACGGTGAAAATGTAGGATAGTATTATTCTACTCTCAAAATCATTTTTCTTTTTACCTAAAGAAAATTCATTTCATTATTCAACTCTTTCTTCAAAAATAGTGACGAATAAATATAGATAAGTGCTCCTTTTTGATAATTTTTAACTCAACTCGCCGTTGCTTCCGTATAAAACGCTACAAAAATTTTTATTTTTATTATTATTTTTTTTCGTTAAACGCATAATAAATCTTTTCTCACTGTGTTTAACCCAATTTTGGTATTTTTCAATCAACAGGTTTGCAGTTGTAAGCCATTTAAAGAAATAACTGTTTTGATGAATACCTGAATGTTCATTTTTTTTTAAGCTAAATAAAAAGTTATTAACTATTACTAAAAAAAAAAATTAACTTGTACTTGGATAAAATGACAAAAATAAATGAAAATGGCACCTTTTCTTGCATTGTAACATCTACTATCTAGTAGTTGTTAATAAATATTGTTATTAATCGTGGCTATTAAGATAGTACATTAATAGGAACGATTAATAACTTTATCCCTCTGCAGCCATTATTTTAACGATATTTTATCCCTATTGATAATTATTTTCTATCATTCTACACATTTTCTTAGTCAGGTTTAAAAATGAAAAAATCAGTTCTTTGTTTTAATTTTTACAATAATCTGTTACTGACTGTAATTGTGAAAGACATCGCTCCAAAAAGGACGCCCAAATTGGATTAGGTCAGTGATAAGTTATACGGGTCTTTCTCTCTCTTTTTTCTGTTTCGACTCCGGAAAACGATCGTAAGGTATTGCTTCAGAGGATGGTTGAGGCTGATGTGTATGAATGTAAATGAAGTGTAATCTTGAACAGTCTCAGGTCGATCATTCCGGAGATGTGTGGTTAATTGAAACCTAACCACCAAAGAAAACCGGTATCCACGATATAGTATTCATATTCGTACAAAATTAACTGTCTTTACTAGGTTTTGAACCTTTGAACTCTCGACTTCGAAATTAGCTGATTTGGGATGACGAGACCAACCCGGTGGTTTAAGTTATTCGGGTCTAAAATCGAATTATGTCGAAAGGTAGTTTGTTTTAGAAAGAATAAATTTCATCAGTTTTTGTAAATTAAAAAAAAAATTATAATAGTAATAAATAAGCTATAGGCCTCAAAATATGGAAAAATAAATTAAATTATGAAATAAAGCTGCATAAGACAATAGAAAATTAATGGTTTCGTATTGTAAGATTACAGTTGATTTTTTCATTGTTATTTTGAAGCTGATTACTAAATTTCAGATTTATCGGCAAGATATCGAATGCCAAGTTTTTATTAAATCTGTTGATTGTATATAACGTACACGGTAAACATTCTATTGATTGTTTATGTCACTTTTCCATCTCCTTTTTGATTTATTCCGTAAATAACAAAATTTTTATGAACTTTAAATACCGTTTCTTTTCTTAATATATAATCTATTATTTGTATTACATGCTTTTCTTTAACTAATTTTCGTTCCACGGTGTTTTACACATGCGCAGTAGGTAGGTATGTACGAACGATTTACACTTCTTTAAACGAACTATTTATCTAAAATTATATTTGTGTTTTGGGAATCTATTCCCTTACGGTATTAATGGACTCAAGGAAATTAAATTAATTTTTATTCTTATTTCAGACTTTTCATGATAGGAATCAGCATGTTGTCTACGTTTAATATATGACATTTTTACTATTACAGGAATACAAGGTAATTGTCATTCAGTTCAATCTGTAGGATGAAGACGCATATACGATATACATTACGATATACGCATATACATTCGTTCTGCCTTCACTAAAAATTTTATGCCATCGAAAAACTTGTGCTCTTGACATAACCTCCTCTCCAAAAGCCTTCTGAAGCTTACCGTAAGTTGTCGTCGCGTTTTCACCCGATTTAACGCATAAGAAATGGCATACCGTTGCGCAATATTTTGCGGTTTCATTTCTGTGACGAGAGACACAAACACGTGTTCACTTATTACAGCACAACTCACGACTGAGCAGTTGCATCAATGTGCCGCTTAGACTAGAAGTAGCTTATAGACCAAGGTCAAAGATGGTGTGCCTACGCAAGCTGCAGGGTTGCCACATCTTGCAAAAAAATATCAGTCTCATTACTTTATTGTCGCACCTCGTATGACACTGAATTTTTAGTTATAACAAAAAATTGTTTTTTAACATTTTAAAAAAGTGCTTTTCTTTAAAAACTGAAAATCTAAAAAAAATATTTAAACATCGTACTAAAAAGAAAAAAATAATATTTTCACAACTGAACGACTACAGAAAAATGAAGTTCATGATGCGAAATAATTTACTTCAATTCAAGGAAAAAATAATCCAAATATTGGTTTACTCAGTAAACATAAATAGAAGATAATTTTGTTTTCAATAAAGACAACTTTGTTAATGTATAAAGTTGTCTATTTTTGCAAGACCACAGTGAAAAGCATGGGGCGCGCTTTTATATTCAATATCTACATAAATTCTTTAAATATGATAAAGGTTTAGGTTCAAAATGTAATGATAGCTTCAGTATACAATATCATCTACTAAATATCTTTGGATGAACTAAAGTTAAGGGCAAAATAGAACTGAGGTCGCGCCCCTTGCTTTTCATTTTGGTCTTGCTTACACGCATTATTTTGTTGAAAACAAAATCATCTTTTATTTATGTTTACTGGGTAATCCATTGTTTGGATCGTTTTTTTCTTCGAAATGAATTATTTTGTATGGTTAATTTTTCAGTAGTCCTTTACTTTTAAAAAAATAGAACTCGTGTTTTTAAGATCTTTTTTCTTTTTAAATTTGATGTAATTATTTTTTTAAATATAAAATACAATTTTAATTATTAAATAAAATACATTATTTAAATTTTGTTCGGTTAATATATATATATATTTTTTTTTTTTTGTATGAAATGAGAAGGGAGGAAAATCTAATGTATTATGAGATAGGGTGTTTTAGTACGTGTTGAAGTCACATTTAAATGGCCCATTATGAAAAGCGAGCGGCAGTTTCCCAAAATTCCTTTTCAACGTTGTTTATGACTTGTAGAAAATGACAGACCCTTCAAAATATGTTGTATGGATGTGCTGCACCATTGTGCAGTTTCCGCTTTGTCCATAAATTATTGCGTTAATAATGTTTTGAATATAGGCCTCTACTCTTGTTTAGAACTTTGCATATTCATGCACCACTGCTACTATATAGTATTGTGTTGTAATTGTAAGGTACTCTATATGTAAGTATACAGTGCTTAGAGCACATGCGCCATATATTATTCAAATTATAATTAATTTTTCTTTTTTTTAATTTTTGAAATATGAGATTATGTGTTTATTTTCTAATTTATTTATAAGTAACAGCACTAAGAAAATTTTAATTACAATCTTTATGATTTTTTTTTAAAGAACATCTTGCACTCAATAAGAATGTTTTCAGTTAATAATAATTTTGTATTATTATTATTTATAAATTATATAAAATGTGTGTTTTGTATCTAAACTCAAGATTATGTTTTAAAATTCATTGTGTTTTAAAGATATATTAAATAATTATTTTGTGATTTTTACATGGAAAATATGTATAAATATTTCTTTGAAATAATGAATTTATTTTCATAATTATTTTTAGATTCATATGAATTTCCCGCCTTAACAAATACATTACCTTATTTACGTCTTTAATATACGCGTATTATAAAATAAGTAAAGAAAACTTACTGAGTTAGGAAAATTTTCTTAATAGCAGAAATTTATGGTATTAGGTATTTCCTACTACATACTAATACATTTATTTTTCGTATAAATTTTATATCTGAACTAATCTCCTATGTGGAATGGTATTTTCACCCGATAGGTTCTGGATTCAAATCCCTGTTATGTCTGTTTTTTTCCACTCGCTATAAAATTCATCTTATTATCATAATCATTATCAATACGGTAACTGATTGAGTTTTAGTGCCTCGTTATTATTTAATAAATCATTGAATGTATAAAAAATAGATTATTTAATAGTATATTAATATTTTCTCTTTTGAATATTTTATTTTTTATTTGTTATAAATACAAATAGGAATTAGAAAAAAGGATCTCTTCCTCTGAAGTGGTAATGTTAACAGGAGAATATTAAATGTTTATTAAGCAATAACGAAGAGATTATAAGAGAACTGTAGAAGACATACGGCGAAGTTTTTTGTAAAACGAAGGACAAGGACTAACTTGTACATTTAGATTAGCTAATCTAGCTTTAGAATAAGATAAAAAAAATAGTACAATAAGACAAAAAATCGAATAAATAAGGTAACTGAGGGTTAGGGATTTAAGAAATATGTCATCGTTTAAGTGATTGGCACCGGTTAAAAAGGGATGGAAAAGTGTTCAAAAAATGAAACGATTGAAGAACAGGAAAAAATATTATTTAAATTGTTAGTTAACTCATTATTGGTTTACTACTAAGTTTTGAATTAAAAACCTCAGGGATTCTCATTTTGATGGTACGGAACTGACAGCCCCGAAGCCTCGATCTCTAGAAGTTCTCTCGTTCTAGAAGTGGCTGATTCAGTAGGTTACTCGTTTCTCTGATTTCTTTACCCCATCGGCGAGTTTTATTTTTTTTGTTGGTTCTTTACACACATAAAAATACTCGCTTAAACAAATGTAATATGTCAAACCTACATAGGGATTTGGGGCTGTGTGGTATCACACCGATAAGTAGATCGTTTTAAATTAGAAATATTTGATAAATATTTTTATATTTTTACTTCCTTGTACAAAGTAAAGGAAGTATTGTGATCGCGAAAAGTTTCGGTCTTCAGATTTCATTTTCTTTTTCTTTTTTTAATTTTGTTTTACTTTCTTGTACAAAGTAAAGGAAGTATTGTGATCGCGAAACATTTCGGTTTTCTTATTTCAACGGAAATATCAATTTTGACCAACCTTGAATCCATTTTGACACGGCGTGACATCTGTATGTACGTATATACCTCGCATAATTCAAAAACGATTAGCTGTAGGATTTAGCACTGTGATAAAAACTTGTTGAGCACCTCCTTTTTTATTGCAATCGAAATTAAAATTAAAATTTTAATCAATGAAATATTTTGATGTTAAAGGGAAAGCACATCGGTTCGAATCAGTTTTTATCTCCTTATGTTTGTTTTTAACTTTTGTTTTTTTAATTTAAATATAGTGATTTAATAATAATTAATCGGAGATTGTAAAAAAAAATTACAATAAATAGTAATTTAATAATAAAAAAAAAAAAAATTATTAGTGATATAGAATTTTATGTACTTTTAAAAATGTGTTAATGTATTATTATAGGCATTACATATGCAATAGAATATGGTATATGCAATAGAATTGGTGAAACATCTGATTATTTAATATTAATTGAAGATTATAATTTAGAATCGTATTATTTTTGGATTTTCTAGTGTAATTTCTGTTTAATTTTATTTAATTATTCTGGGATTCTGTTTAATTTTATCTACATTAAAGTTAACTACAGAGTGACTGAATAATAGACCTTTACAAGAACAACATA
The DNA here is from genome assembly GCF_047948215.1 of Lycorma delicatula. Classification (NCBI taxonomy): domain Eukaryota; kingdom Metazoa; phylum Arthropoda; class Insecta; order Hemiptera; family Fulgoridae; genus Lycorma; species Lycorma delicatula. The sequence continues at coordinate 74,206,615 of NC_134455.1, forward strand.
TTACACTGAGGTATACATGCCTGATCATTAATGAATTGCAAAAATTCTTATCTTTTAGTTCATTACTCCTCTGATATTGTCGGACAATATTCTGTGTCTGAGTTGATCATTATTTCGTTTATTTGTTTTTTGTTGCCAGTTATTTAATCGCTCTTTGATTTGATATAATTCTTCAAATCTTAGTTTGTATACATGTTCTCTAGTTTTCAAATTTTCTCTCTCTTTATATTCATTATCCTCTCTTAATCTTTTTGTTCTTCCCGTGTTCTTAACATTTTCTTCCCCCATATTCATCTTCTTGTCGTTTTTGAGATATATTTCTTCTTGTTATCTTTCTTTTTCCTGTATGATTATTTATTTTCATTTTCGATTATTCAACAAATAACCCAATAATAAAAACTGAATATTTTACACCGTTAGGTCGAAATTAACATTTGTAACCAGTATACGGGAGTTTACTAAACGGAGTACTTTAATTATTAACTTTTGTTTTTACGACACACCAGAAATCTGAAACTTTTGTTAATCAGCAACTCATGAAGATATGGATAACACTGATCTAGTAATATGAGTAATAAAGGGACTTTTACTCTATCCTTATATTTCATGTAAGATTGTTGAATTCATAATTGTATATATATTTGATATTAATAAAAAATAATAGTTCAGCAATTATGTAACTGACCACTTTATTAATGACTTGGAGGATCATGTCTCACTTTTAAATGAAGTGCAGAAAAAATGTGTATATGTAATTTAATAGGCGTACAAGGAAGTCATGTGATGTCCACATTAGATTTTTATTTTTTTTAATTGTCCGTTATTTAAGAGATATTGTTGGCTACTTTGCAAACTAGCTGCAAAAAATATTAAATGATCACTATTTGATGTTGGCCAAACTACAATCTCATTGTAGTTTGGAGATTTCTAATGTTTTGTTTTTCAGTACCCTTTAAAATGGTATCTCACTATCCTAGCCTTTCATTAAAAATGAAGAGTTGCCCCAGGATACTTGGGAATGTGGTGGTTTATTACCAAAAACAAAAAGATATATTAATCATTGAAAAGTTATTTTAAGGGTTCTTATACTTTGTAAACGCCCTTTGGATAAAGTGTTGAGACATTAATAATGTGTTTGTAGAGAGATTAGAAAACTTAAATTTATTCTTCAGTTTTGTTTTGGCTTATGTTTAAATCCGCTAATTAATAGCTGACTGTTTTCATTTTTTTCATATCTGTTAAATTTTAATAATTTGAGAAATATTTTAACCTTGATGTTAGTTGTTTGTTTGATGATATATTATTATATCTAATAACATGTCTTAACTATTTAGGATAATATATAAATAATAACCAAATATTAAATTTAATAAATTAATATAAATATTTACCAATGTAAATACTTTGTTATATCTTACTACTGTGTTCATGACTTATCAAACGCTTACTTTGATAAACTGTCTGTTTATGCGCGACTGAAATTCAGATTGAGATGGTAAGTGTGTGTGTGTACGCGCGCACGTGTTTGTTGAAATTACGGAAATTTCTAATGGTACATGAAATTATATCTGACAAAGTAATGTAAATCATGTAATACAATATATTTATAATAAAATAATTAAAAGTATTGGTTTTAATTAAAAAGATTAACATGTTTGTAACATTGATCGTAAAATTAATTTCATGTCATTGATAAACTGAAGGAAATGAAGTAGACATGAAAGGAGGCAGACCGAATCTTCACCTCACCGCACCTTCCGAAGCATAGAATTAACGCACACGTGGCAAGATCGTTCAAATAAGATGTATTTTAACTGCTATGGATCTGTTATAGACTTCTTTAGCATGTTTATCTTATTTTTAGAAAACAGAGCCTAGCTTTGTGATTTAACTCTTTGGAATATTGCCACGTCTATCATTAAATTAGAGTGTACCGAATGAATAAAGATTAATTGTAATTAATTAATTACAAACACGTAACACCCACAATGAGTTTCATAGTCCAGTTCTGCAGCAAAAGATCATTGACTTTTTAAAAATTTATTTTTTAACAAAAAATTCTCATTTTTTTTCTTTTTTCTTTGTATATATATATATATAAATATTTTTTTTTTTAATGATATTATGGGTTTAAATGCTATTAGCCCAAATGGAAATTTGTAGCGTATGAAAAATGTCATGTCTAACCGGAATTCGATCCCTGGATCTCCGAGATGTATATATGTATTTCTTTTCTTCTTTTTTTGTGGTCTTATAGGATCATTATCGATATTTTACGATTATGAATCGAGATATTAAGCTTTCAACTCACCGATAAAGATCGAATGCAATTAATTTAACTTCCACCAAAAAAAAGTTTGTAGATTTAGTTGTTAAATGTAAAGAAACTGATAACTAAAGAAAGGAAACTAATAATTTATTAGGAAATTTATTTTTAAATTTTAAATTATACATTTTCAATGTTTATGAAAGGATTTGTTGAAATGAAAACATATGTATTATGTATTAAATACTTATAAATAAGATAAAATAATAAAAAATATTTTAGCCACAAAAGAAATATTGAAAAAGGTCAACGACCTGATGTTGTAAAATTGGACTATGAAACTATTTGCGGGTGTTGTTTGTTTATAATTACATCATAAAGATACAATACATCTTTATTCATTCGGTATTTTGCTTAAATAAGAGACTTTGTAATACTCAAAAGAATTTTGTTAAGAAGCTACGCTCTGTTTTACATATATCTTAAAAATACAATTCTCCTTTCTATTATTGGGCGCTGTCGAATTGGGCAAAACTTATAAATTAATTTATTTTATTTAACTGAAAAAAAATTACGGTAATCCATACGAAATATTTACTTATTCGGACCTTCGCTGGTATGGGTGGTATATGTTGGCAAACACAGGTAAGCTTTGTTGGGTGTTGAAAAATTCTAGAAATTAAAAAATCACCCAATACCAATCTCTAAGGTAAATAGATTACGAGAAAAAAAAGGAAGTTTAAATTTAAGCCAAATATACCCTACACTCGCTTCGCTAGCTTACGTCATCTAATTAACGTTAAATTATCTCCTAAGAGATATTGAATTATGTAACATATAAAAACCATTATTCTATCTTGAGTAAAATGTTCAGATCCAGGAACGATGTTGATCGTATTTCTTCCCCCCATCCAAATCAATTGTAATCAAAATTAAATGGAGTTATTGACTAATATTTACAAATTGTACAGAATATGATAAAAATTGGTTAATGAAGTCTGTAAATATTTTTAAAAAACCGAGAAAAAAGCCTAATATTTAGAGTTTTTATTTTCCTTTCTTGTATGAAATCCCCCGGATACATAACCAAAGTGATTTTCTAATGAAATGTAAAAACTAAAACACCGTGAGTAAGTATCTTAGCTAACTCAGCAAGCATTTAATGGTGTAAAAAAATTTACTTATCCTTTGAATAAAATTTTGAGACACAGAAATCGTAAGATTTGTTTTTAGCTTTCCAATTGTTACAGAGATTAAAGAGGTTAAATTGTTACAGAAATCTCCGTTTCGAATTTCAACCAAATCGGTCCTTCCAGTCTGGCGGTGTAAAACAAAAATCATGCAAACTTAGTTATGTACGTTTACATTCACCTACATATTTGTATATGTAGGTGTTTTTCAAAGTTAAGATTTTGTTTTTTGGTTAGAGCGCAGTCATGAAACTTCAAGATCTGAGAATAAGCCCCAACATGCAACCTTTGACCCCTTTTAGCATCCTTTCTCTTAAATACCAGTGTATGTTACCATGAAAGACCGTGATATCTGGTAAATGGCGATATTCTTCGGTGAATTTCGACACATACCAAATACGAAAAAGAAAATACGAAATAAGAAAATATTTCGGTGAAAGACCGAAATATTTTCTTATTCGGACCTTCGCCGGTATTTGTCGAGAGAGATAACCTTTGGTGGTGGTCGAAACAATAACTAAAAATTAAAAAAGTCACCTTATACCAATCCCTTAGGTAAATAGATTACGAGAAACACTCGTAAAAAATGAAGTTTAACTTTAAGTTAAACATAACCTACGCTCGCTAACCTTTAATCTAATGAACGTTTGGAAGTTTGGACTGCAGTCCAAACTTTTTAGACTGTTAAAAATAAACCCTGAACGTTATATTGAATTAAAAAGAAAATATTTTATCCTATCGAATGTGTTGGACAGCAATGCTTGGATATGTTTTTGGCAATAGTTGCTTAACGCATTTGAGATCTGATGAAACCATTTGAAGAACGTAATTTACTAATAAAAAGCAATACGTAATAGATACATCACTTAAAAAGATCCCCACATAAGTATAGGTGGTTTAAAATTACCAAATATTAGGGAGTTTTTAAACATCAGGTATGATCTGCGATCATGACGTTTATATTTAATGTTATTAACATATTTTTCCGATTTGATACAATTTATTTTAATTTAAGGCTAAAGATCATGACAACCAGTTTATATCTCAGTAGTTTTTGTTTCTTTATCTTTTAAAAAATAAATTTTTTCTGTTTTTTATTTTTTTTCAAAAATCAGAAATTAGTATATTATCTTTAGCAGCAATTTATTTCGGTCTTCTTTTTGACTATTCAATCTTTCTTTGTATTTAAAGTTGCTCAGTTATTCTTTATTTGATATATTTTTGTTATGTTATTTCCCTTTGTTTTTATTTTAATGTAGTTTTACTCTTTTATTTTAATATATTATTTTTTTAATCGCATCAACGATTTAAATCATTAGCGACTTATCAGAACTGTAACTGTACTGGTAAATATGTAGTCTTGTACAGTCTCATTTCGGCCATTCCTGAGATGTGTGGTTAATTGAAACCCAACCACTAAAGAACACCGGTATCTACGATCTACTATTCAAATCCGTATAAAAGTAACTGCTTTTACTAGGATTTGAACCTAAGAACTATCGACTAATCAGCTAATTTCCGACGAGTTTTCCGCTATCCCAACCCAGTAGGTAAATTTATTATTTTATTTTTATTTATCTGTTAAACTTTTCTTATATTCACTTATAAATGAAAGTTGTTATACTTATCATTAATTTAATTACGTATACGGTTTATATATTATATGTAGAAAAGGTTTTAAAGAGAATGAATTTTTTGTAATTTTTTTAAAAAATTGAACCAATTGTTCAATTTTACAAAAATATAATTTGATAACGAGAACATAATTTAAATGGATTTGATATTGGGGCCTATGAAATCAATAATACCTTTGTATTTCATTTTAGTATAAATGATAACAGGTATATTATTGATTTAACAGAATATAATATTAATTTGATTGAAGAGTGGAGTTAAATAAAAAGATTAATAGTTAATTTCCCATTGTAATATCTTCATTTTAAATCAATAACTGAACATGAAAATGTCATCAGTAGTGAAAGTTTCCTTAGTAAAAATGTCACTGACATTGAAATTATAGCGTCAGCAAAAGGTTAAAGAAAGGGAGTATTTTTTTTTTTAATTTATTGATTTGAATAATACTTTTTTTTTCTGATTTTATAAATTATAAATATTACTAGCTAGAAATAAAGATCGTATCTCATACATTATATATACATAGTGATTCACGAAGAATGAAACAAACTTTCAGGACATATTTTACAGGTGAAAAAATAAGGAAGAAAGTTAATATAAGCGTAGGTTCGGAAACGCTTCGTTAGCGAGTATTGGTGGCGAAAGATTTCGCCCTGGTTTCTGCGCCTAAGGTAAAATTAAGCCAGACTGTGATTCTTGAGACCCAAATTAAGGGATATATTTAGTGGTTTTATTTGAAATCTGACCTGAAAAATGAAAATAGAGGTTTTAGAACTGTAATTTTAGTTTTTGAGAAATCTGAAATAAAATACAAAAATATTGGAGTCGAAAAACACACTATTTTGTGTTGGCGTGAAATAACTTTGTTAAATGAGTAATAAATATACGTTTTAATCAAACCTTGAGAGAATATGATTCTGAATAAATTGATAGGAATAAAGTTCATAAAAACAATACAAACGTAGGACTTTCAAAATTTATTAAAAACAAACTTTACATTCTGCATGAGTCACTCTATAATAAAAAAAATTTCATTCTATGGCAGCTTTTAGTGCCATATGATTTACATAGGCAATCATATGCACGTGGTGTGGAAGCTTATCGCAGAAAAAACAATTTTATTAATGTTACCTTTCAGTTCAGTAGCTTTATTTGAAAAACCATTGATAACACCAGAAAAAAATTTAAGTAAATATGGCAAATCAAGTTCATTTCTGAACAACAGGAAAGAGGATTGGAGAAAATTAAAAAAAAAAAAAAAACTTTTACGTAAAAAATTGCTCTTTGTACCAAGATAAAAACTACTTTTTTAACACAACATAGCATTACATTTTGGCTTCGTCTTTGTCCTTAAAAAACCTTAAAAATAAACTAAATACCCTACAATTTATCACCAAATTATGGGAATATAAACGCTAAAATAAAGGAGCATTTGGCTCATTATAAATATACGTAGATCAAAGAAATCATTTATAATTTAACATTCCCTGGAAACTGATCAGAAAATTAATTTACCAGAAACAAGTGTTTTAAAAAATTCTGCGTAAGAGTTAAGAGAGTTGGGAAGTTGATCAATGATGCGAAAACTTTATCATTAAACAATGATTAGCAACCAGTATCTAAAAGGCTTTTAGAATTTAAATTTATTAAATATCGTTTTATGAAAGTTACATACATTAAATAATTATTTATCCCATATATTTTAATTGATTTAAAGTTAGTTTATCTTTCGTTTATTTTATTTATTTTGTCTTTATATTTTTTTTTTTATTTTATGCAAACTATTTGAACGGAAGTTCTTCGTATAGTTATATCCGTGTAAGATGTTTTAGTAGTTTAGATTTTCTTAAGCGAAGTTTTTTTTTTATTGGTTACTTAAAATGATAACAATCGTTTATATTTTTTACTCTTGGTTTCAAGAAAAAAACATTGTTCGAAATACTCGTTTTGTAGTTTTTCTATAATATTATTTATTTGTCTATTATTATTACTATTTATTTTTATATAAATACTGTTTTCTCTGTATGTACTGATGTTTGTTTTAATAACAAAATAGCCTCTGTTTTAAATATTAAATAAGTTTTTGTAAATGGTTTTTGAACTTTTTTGTTTTCCCATTTTTTTCTTCATAGCGGTCTTGCCACACCAATACCATTTATGTTTTTGCTTACTTTACATATTTCTTCTTATTGTTTACTTCTTCTTCTTTACTTTATTTCTTCTTATCTTATTTCTTTACATATTGTTTTTTTTTTTTTTTAATTCCTCTTTCATTTGCTTTATGTGTCGTCCCGTTTACCTATTTCAATTTCCAAAGTTTTTCGAAAATTTGTTTATTTATTTTTTTGAAATCATTCGGTTCTTGTGTTCAAGGAATTTTAATATAATCTTTTTGTAATTGCTGTCTCTGAATCTTCTTGGATTTTATAGATTTACTTTTATCGGCGACTCCCCTCACAATTTTTTTTTTTCAATTTTGACGCAATTTTCTTTACAATCAAATTGCTGTTTCAATTCCCTGAGATAAATTCCCTCAAGATCATTGATCAGATAACAGAATTGAAATGCCTCGGTTATGAAAATTGGTTTTATAAAAAGATTTTTTTGGTCGCAAATTTTTTTCTTTAAAACTTTAATTTTTCTAGGTTGGATCTCCAGATTTCCAAAGCCATTCGGCTTTCCAAAACGGCTGTCCGTTTTTTATTTATTATTTCTCCTAAAATATTTCAGTTGGGTTTTGATATTTATTTTTTCATACTTGCCCTCTAATGATATTTTGGGATAATCATTGAGGTTTATCATCATTTCCATTTTTGAGTACGAAAAAATTTGTAATCTTATTTATTGTACTGTTTCGTTTTGGATCTTTAATACGGTAAACTCCATCTTCTGATTATGCGAGAAACGCTAGATGATCTGCGAAAACGTCATTTGTTTTTAGTATTGAGTCTTTGATTCCAATTCTATCGCTTTTGTCATTCTCTTTCCAAAAGGTTTTCATAATGATAAACTAGGTTGAATGGAGTGGAGATTACCCATCTCTTATCTTAGACCAGTTTTTATTTGGAATGATTTGCTGATTTCTACCCGGAATATTACCTTAGAAATTGTATCCGTAATCGTTGAACTCGATTAAATTTTGTGTTTTTGGACAATTTCGTATTATCTTTGTTATCTTGATTTATCTTTATACACTGTATCATAAGCTTTTTGGAAATCTACAAAGGGCAGAAAGATTAGCTTGCATCTTGATATGTAATGTTTACGATAAATTTAGATTCAGGAGTATATTATTAGTCATAATTAATATATATATATATATATATGTGTGTGTGTGTGTGTGTGTGTGTGTGTGTATACACGGAGAAAGACTAACCGCCGGTTTAGTCTAGTGGTTAAACTCGTTATCGTAAAATCAGCTGATTTTCGAAGTCGAATGTTCTAAGGTTTGATTTCTTAATTCTTAGCTTTTTTTATGGATTTTAATACTAGACTATGGATACCGGTATTCCTTGGTCGTTGAATTTTAATTAAACACACTTCTCAGGAGTGGTCGACTTGAGTCTGTTCCAGATTAAATGTTTACCGGAATATTTCCACTTACATTGCACTACATCTGCAGCTACGTCAGGCTTGGAAAGTCGGTAGTGTTAATTGCGTTGCCTGTACGTACACACCCAGACCCGGCAGCAGCTGGAATTCTGCTTGAGAAAATAAACAAACAGACAGGGAATTTTTAAAGGAATATGGAATAAAATAAATTTGTCATCTGACTTATGACAAAAATATAATGATTTATTTGAAATTTAATTATATTTAAAGCTGTTGTTAATTGTTAATCTTTTGAATTAATGATTACTTTTTATTCATCTTTCTACAATTTAGTTGTGATTTAAAAATTAAAATAATTATTTTTTGTCTAAGTTAATTCTGGTTCAATTTTGTGAGAGATTTTGTATCAAATAAAACTAATTTATAGGCAATAACGTCAATAATATCTATTGCTTTATATGATTACTAATTTTATTAGCTTGTGTATACATATATACATTAATTCAAATTGCGTTCCTCTTACATAAATTGCATTACTATCTTTTGAAGTATAAATGCATAACAATAATTTATATAACAACATGCATGCTGTAATTTAACTTAAATTACACGTATGTAGAATTTACATCGACCTTTTATTATTTAAATAAATTATTGATTACGAAATATGTTATACGTTTTTCTTCTACGTATAAATAGTAGTTACGTTTGAAATACTATTTACAACATATTGTAATTTTAATATATATTATATTAATCGTATTACCGGATTTACAATGAGTACGAGTATTGTTATTTATTCAATTTAATGGAAATGTCAAGGGGAATTTATTCCTTTATAATATTGAATAAGTAATTTCTCCTTAATATGATGACGTCTTTTGCTATTCTATTAAGATAATCTTTTTTTTTTGATATGCATAACATATATTTTAATTAAATAATTATTTTTATAAGAAATAATATGAATGATAATGATAATATGAATAATATAATACTTAGGTTAGTATTTAATTTTACTGAAATTATTTAAGTATTCTTCTCCCTTAGATCTTAAGTTTTTTGTCGTCTTAATGGCTTGTTAGATGCAAAAAACAAGTTTAGATAATAATTTCTTACGACTAATTCAATATTACAAGGTTTCCCCTGTTTTGATAATGATTGCGTCATTTCTTTAGTTTAAATATGAAATTCTTGCTAGTTTTTCTAACTTAATCATTACAGATTATACTCCATGAGTACTAAGTATTGGCAAGCAAAAGGACATTATTTTTGATAATAGAACGAAAAACGTTTATAAATGCTATTTGTAATGTAATAATAAGATTTGTCTACCAAGAAAGGTAAAAATATATTTTGACTTTCTTAATAATATTCTATTTATATTTTTATTACCCACAACGAACGGAGATTGTATAAGCGCTTGGGGTAAGAGTTTGTGTGTGTGTGTTTGTCTGTTACTATTTTCCGCAAAAACTACTGAACCGATATCGATGTGGTACACCGGTATCAACCAACTAGTAGTCAAATTGGAATAAAAGCTACTACCTTAACTAGGATTTGAAGCTGTGAACATCGACTTTCGAAATTAGCTGATTAGTGACTATGGGCTTACCACTAGACTAATCCCTTGGATTAAATATATTAATTTGTTTTACTTAATTAATAATAGGAAAATATTTCTTGTTGCGATTCTGATTGGCCTGATTTTCACGTTCTACCTACTACTGTATTGATACATGAATTTTTATGTTAGACATAATATTTTTTATTCATTTATTTATTGTTTCTGTCGTTATTTATCGTTTCGTTAGGATTTGAACCTGAATCCTACTAAAGGCAGTTATTTTTATACGGATCTGAATACTAAATCGTGGATATCGGTGTTCTTTGGTGGTTGGGTTTCAATTAACCGCACCTATCAGGAGTGGTCGACCTGAGACTGTGCAAGACTACACTTCATTTACATTTATACATATCATCCTCTGAAGTAATACCTTATGGTCGTTCGCAGGCTAAACAGAAAAAGAGAGAGAGAGAGAGAGAGAGGATTTGAACCTGAGAATTTCGACTTCGAAATCAGCTGATTACGACGACAAGTTTACCACTAGACCAACCGGATGGGTTATTTATTGTTATTTATTTTGTATTTATTTCCTTGCACGAAATAAAGGATATAATGTGATCGCGAAAAATTTAGGTTTTCAGATTTCAACGGAAATATCCATTTTGAATATCCCTGAAACCATTTTGACTAGTTTCGGCGTGACGTCTGTACGTACGTATGTACCTCGCGTAACTCGAAAACGACTAGCCGTAGGATGTTGAAATTTTGGATGTAGGACTGTTGTAACATCTAGTTATGCACCTCTTCTTTTTATTGCAATCGACCGAACTAAAAGTGTCCAAAAAATGCCCGAAATCCAAAAAAAATTGATTTGGGGTTTTTCTTAATTGCAGTAATTTGGGCTTTTTCTTAATTGCCCTCAATAAGAGCTTTTAAACGATGTATGGTGATACTTGTTTTCATTGATTCCAGAGTTATAGCCAAATGAAATTTTAATTAATGAAATATTTGGATCTTGCAAAGGCACATCGGTTCGAATCAGATTTCATCTCCTTTTTTTTAATTTAAACATATTGATTTATTAATAATTATTAACCTCCGAATGTAAAAAACATTTGAAAAAATATGAGAAGTTATTAATAAAATGAAATTTTATATACTTATCATTAAAAAAAAAAAATGCGTATATGTAAATTAATAGGCATACAAGGAAGTTAAATGTTGTCCACATCAGATTTTTTGTTAATGACATGGATTCAATTTTATATATCTAGATCGAGTATTGGAAATAATTATTGTTGAGATGTGTGCGGTCTTTTAACCCGTCATTAAACTGTTAAAATGGAATGGTGATTTTACCCAATAGTTAATTTTTTTTTTGTAGAAAATTGATTTTTAATAGAACAAGTCAAACTTTTTTTAAACGAAATGAAAAATTATTTGTGCTAACTGATTCATGTATAAATATACAAAACATCGCCGTGTCATTTTTAACGGAACACATATGTTAAAAAGGTGTATACTTCCCTCATTTTTTTTTATTCATCAACAGGCAAAAATATGTTATATTTATAAATTTTCGTAATTTAATGACAGCTTATCCGTATCTTTATTTATTTTTTTTTACTACAAAACATTGTAAAGCTCGTATAAAGGAAGCGTATTGTTCCATTTTAATAGTAATAAACAAAAAGTTAGATATAGTTCCGTAGTAATAACACAGTAAAAAAAAAAAAAAATTTTAGTAGCATAATTTAAGAAACATTTTTATGGCAACATGTTTTTTAATACTGGGTATTCAGAGTATTAGTCAGTACATTTGTTGAGTAGTACTCGCATTAATAAAAGTATGAATATGTACGTTAAACAATTCTTTTGTTTATTTTATAAAATTTTTATAGTAAATCTCTTTTTTTAATAGCTAATACGTTTTTTTTAATGTGTAAAGTTTTACACTAATATAAATATTTTTGTTTGTGTACGCACGTGCAAACTCTGTATGTATGTTTCTCTCTTTGCCACTCGCTCTCTCTCTCTCTCTCTGTCTGTCTGTCTGTCTGTCTGTCTGTGTGTGCGTGTGTGTCGTTATTGTTGTGGGTATCATTACACCGTTCTGAAAATAATTATTTACTATTTTTATAAAAATATTAGATTTATACTTATATATATATATTAAGCGTTTTCGGTTGTTACATCACCATCATCAGGAAACTCATATTAGAAATTAAAAGCATATTTACGTTCTAGGCATTATCAAATATTTTACATTATTTTTGTTAAAATATTTAACGAAAATGTTGAACAAAAATTGTATGGGTAATAACAATTTTAGAAATTTAATATAAGAAAACTACATTTATGAAAAAAACATTTTCTACCAGAGTTAAATAAATATAATAATGGTTTAATTTTTGTAAAATTAATTGTTAATTTTTATTCAACATCTATCGATATAAATATTTCATTTGACTTCAAGTGTAGTCGTTTACATAAAACGCACCAAACAGTCGTTTGTGAAATGTTAGTCTCATATGATGAACGCTTTCTTCAAAGTGATAATAACGCGAAGAGCTTTCTCAAAGTGGGCGTCCTGGTGATTTTGTATGTTCAACAGAACAACTTGTCTCAACGAAGGATTGGTGCCAAGAGTAAATTGTATGCCTACTAAGAGGCTTCCTACCGTACTCTACGAAAATTACATTGAACTGAAGCGGCTCTCTGTAAATCGTGAAGCCAAAACACACATTTAGGACGTTCCTTACCAGAAAACGTATCCATTTTAACAACACTGGTGGTCGAATTCGCTAATAATGAACTACTTGATTCAAAACTTGATATGTTTTACTATGAAACGAGACTTCAGCCTAATCCATAAAGTTATCTAAATAAATTTTTATAAGCTTTTAAAGTTGTAAAGTGCTTTTTGAATCACCTGGTGTATAAGGAGAAAAAAATGGTACTAATTTTAACTCAAAAAGATTCAGAGGAAAAAAGAGATCATCCTTCCCATATGAAAATGACTATTTAATTATTAATCACAATTTTTGCTTGTTTGTGGTAGTTACACAACAAATGTGTATGAATGAACATAATATAGACGCTGTTATTAAATAAAATATATTTGAATGTTATATTGTGTGTATTTAAATGAAATCCAATTTCCATATGAGGTTAAATTCTATAAATTATTAATTATGAATTAATTTTATAAAATTAATTTTATTTGTAAATATTATTTATGAATGTACAAATAAGTTTCTTGTACATTGTAAGAAATAATTTAAAATGTATTAATTATTATGTTTTTATTTTCATTATTTTTTCTTCTTTTCTTTACAGGTAAAATACTTTTTATCAACTAACAACTACTGAAATAAATGAAAATATTGTTTGATAATTTGAAAATGTAAGTAACATTCACCTTTTTTTTATGCATTATATATTTATCTTCTTATTCTTAATATTTATAAAATGTTGGTAAGTATACAAATTTTAAATTATTATCTTTCTTATAGAATTACAATTTATAATTGTAAGTCTAAAATAGAAAGACGTTGAATGTTAATTTATTGAAGAAAGTATAGAAATTATAGTGAAAGAAAAAAAACTGTTTTAGTTAGAATTTTATGAATTTTTAATTTACTTATGTAAAATGTACGCTAATGTGAGTTAATAAGAATAATTGAATAATTTAAAATTTCTTGCTTTATTTATTTAATCCTTTTTTTCTTTTACATGTTTCAATTTACATTAAAAATGGTGAAATATGTTTCGTTAACATAATTTAATTGTTTACATGCATATTTGTTATTTAATATTGGCATTAACATTTGTTTAAAACTTATTCATAAAATAAGGTTTATTATTATTATTCAAAACAAAACTTTTCGTATTTCTTGAGTTTGTAGAATTTTTAATTAAATTCTGTACTATGTTGAACAACTTTATTCAAAATAAATAACTATCATGTAAATTGTAGTCTCAACCACTTGCACGCACGCTCGTTCGCGTGTTTAAGTTCTTTTAAATATTACTATATTCGTATAATACGTCTTTATTTAATTCACTAATAAGAATTTAAGTTAGTTTCTTATTATTCTAGCGAGTTATATATTTGTCGATGCGTTTGAGGTTTAATTACTCGCTTAAAATAATACGCAATGTTTAAACGTGACTGATTTATTTTCATTACGAATTACGTTTCTAATTTAATCATTGAAATTATCTACAAAGAAAGGTTCTTCAAATAACTGAAGAAAATTAATTTTTTAAATTTAATCTCAGTTTATACTCGTAAGAAATGAGTAAAAAAATATAAAAATGTATTCTGTAAATTGTATACTTAAAAATTTTTATAATATATTTTTCTGGCCAAAATTTGGCGATTTTGGGTTTCTAGTTGCATTACTTATAACTGCAGTGCGTTGGGAAAGTCGCTTTGCAGTATATTTTAGAATTATGTGGTACATTCAGTTCTTTCGGGTTTAGGCTGGTTTCCGTGTGAGTTCGTTGGACGTTGCTCAGTAATAAACCAAGACGGTAGTTGTTGAGTTGTGATTGAACGTGCCTCGTTTCGTTTTATGTTGTTTCGTTTATTGTAACCAATATTTACGAGAAACGTGATGGTTCTTTTGGTAGAGGAACACATTTTTCTCACACTTCTTCCATGAAGGTGACAAGTATACTGATTTAGGGTAGTACAAGTCGTCTGAAAAGTTTCCAAATACTCCTGTTCGTCACTGCAATGCAATTCGAACTTTTTACAAAATATTTCGGACAACAGGCTCTATTGAATACACCGATCAAAGTGGAAGACCACCTAAAATAAACGAACAGAAGCTGCTTGATATTTCGGATGTTATAGCCGAAACTCCATCAAAATCAACGCCTAAGTTAGCACAGCAGCAAGACATCGGACCTGCTACCACACATAAGGGTGTAAGAAAAGAACTCAAACTTTTCCCCTACAAAGTAATGTGTGTTCGAGAATTGAAACTTACAGATATTGTCAAAAGACTAAATTATTGTCAATGGTTTAAACGTTTTATTGACCAAAATTTCGTAGACTATACGTGTTTTACAGATGAAGCGTGGTTTCATCTGGAAGGGTATATTAATTGATGAAGTACACAACTGTGGTATACAACTTTTATACGGATTTAAATACTAGATTGTGGGTGCCGGTGTCCTTTGGTGGTTGGGTTTCAATTAACCACACATCACAAGAATGGTCGAACTGAGACTGTACAAGACTACACTTCATTTACATTCATACATATCATCCTCATTAAATTGTTATGGTAGTTATGGAGGCTAAACAGAAAAAGAAAGAAGTAGTAAGTGCAAGTGATGAAGGAAAACGAAAAAATAATTATGGAATTGTAAGCCGATTACTTGAGTAATAATCTACACGAAGTGTAGAATAATTTCTAAAACTTATACATCTGAAGAGGTAATTTTCAATAAACGTTCGATTAAATTAAGATTTAATTGAAAAGCAATTCTTTCCTTTAATAACAAACAAGAAAATAATAAGGAGCTCAGTGAAATTCAGGGAAAATGTTTGTTTTGACATATAATTTAAGAATCTGTAGAGTCCCAAGAATCCAGATTGGGGATAGTTTTTTTATTAAGGGCTGAAGAGTCAAAAAATGTGTTTCGTAAATAATTAAAAACCTATAAATTCTACTTATTTTTTTCTGAAAACTAGATCAAATTCGTGACAAATGCTTTTTTGGAGCGACTTTCTACGGTCAAAATTGACGGAATTGATAGCCGTTTGAAGTATTATCAATTTTAACCCTTTGGAAAGGGTCACACTTTCTCAAATAACTTTTTAACAAAGCCGTAAATCTCAAAAAAGTTTTAAATAAAAGTTGATCTTTTGAGTTTTTAATTTATTCATGAAAAACCAATCTTTTGACTCGTCAACCTTTAATAAAAAAAACCACACCTATTTGGCACACGGTTTCTTAAATTAAATTTCAAAATAAACATTTTCTGAAAGTTTCGTTGTACCCCAATTAAATCCCTTTTTTTAATATACTGTTACTTTATGCTGATTTTACTGTAATACTTTTTAAAGCCAGTTAAAGATAATGTTATTGTATAATAAATCCTAAGTAGAAACGAATAGCCTATTCGCATGGAGTATGTTTTTATGTCTGTTCATAAAATAAAAATTTAAACATTCTTATTAAGAATAATTCTATAAAATTTTGTTATTGAATTCTGTGATAATTTTTTTTATAGTATTATTTGTTTGTTTTGCCTGTAATATTTTTAATGCTTCGTATTATAAATCATACCATAATGTTATTACATTATTCCAGTATTTATATCTGTACATTTTAACAAATTGTAATTGCGTTTTTGATAACGTTTTATATTGTTCTAACAACAATACATTATATAGTTTTGTTAAAAATATTATTTCTGTATAATGTATTATTCTATTGGTTTATAAATCAAGGTAACAATTTTATTCGTTTATTGTAGGAAAAACCATTGAGTTAAGAAACGTTTTAAGATTATTTCTCTGTAAATTACTTTTTACATTTAGTAATCGTTATTTTCATTTCTATACAACTTTTCTATCTATAAATAACGCTTTACGAAATGTTTTAGTCATCTGGTGACATACATATTTTTCTATTCGCATCATTTTGATGTATTATAGAATCAAAATTACTAAATAGTAAAATTACTCTCATTAATAAAAAATCAAGAACAATTAATTAATAAAAAAATAATTAAATAAAAAGAATGCATTTGAGAAACCTATTTTCTCTTATGCAGTTTGCTGTTTTAATAGTAGATTTGTATTAAACTCTACTATATTTAATACTAATCTGCTAGATTATAGTTGGTTTGCGTTAAAATTTGCTATAATTGTAATTTTATAACTGCCCAAAAAGGAATGTAATGTGTTTAGGATGTATGTATGTATGTTTGTTCCACTATAGCAGCTCAACGACTGAACCGATTTAGATGTGTGACCCCGGGTTGGAATGCTTACATTACCGGGAATATCATAGGCTATATATATATTTATATTTAAATAAAGTGAAAAAAGTATTCTATATATAAATACTATTTACAAAATAGTCACCACATGCTCTTTAATTATCCTATATTAAACAACAATGTTTTTTTTTTGCAATCGTGTTATTTAATTTTTAATGTTTATCCCTTATTTTAATAAAAATTTTAAACAGTAAAGCATTTTCATTAGTTAATATAGTTCTTATTATTTAATATCACTATTTTAATATAAATCTGATATATACTTAAAGAAATATATACTATATATAAATATATATATATATATATATATATATATATATACTAGAAATATATAATATACTTATGTCGTAATATATACTTAATGAAAAATCATAGTAGTTTTTTTTATGAAAAAGACAGAAGTAAATTCGTTTTAGAAGATAAAATTTCTGTAAAGATAGATTTAAATTTCTCTGAATAAATAATATAGCAATTAAAACTAAATCTTTATAAACAGTCTACAAAACATTTATAACATTAACATAATTCATTAGATTTTTCATGAATATATAATTACTTTTAACCCAATTTTTAAATGAATTCGATTAAAATGAATAACGAAATTAACTGTATTTTTGCGCTTACAAATCGAAAGCAATTTGTAAGGATTTGCAAAACTTCCCCGTATTGGCCGGGAAAGTTATGCAACCTTGGCTTAGAGGGCTTTGCCCTCGAAAGACAATTGCTTAGGCCGAAGATTAAATGCAACGTCGAAGTGTGTAAATACGCAAGTTAGGAGTTATAGTATGTAAAAAAATTGTTCCATTCCTAAGTAAAAATTTATTTATATAGTTTACATGGTATCTCCTACCTCCTTGGACGATTGTAACCAAAATTACATGGCATCAATAATCGGTATTCAGAAGTTGTAGAGAATTTCATAAAAATTGTTTAATCTAGTCTTAAAATCAGTATTGATGATGTTATACGATGAGGAATTTTCCATATCATTACTGAAATAATTCATATTAACTACTTAACAAGGGCCTACATCAAACAAAATGATAACTCACGAAAAATTCAACAAATTTGGCCTTTTAATTTGTATATCTGAATAAAATTGCCCAAATACATAACCGAAGTGATATATATTAATGTAATAAATTACCTAATTAGAATAAGAATGTGACTCTAAGTCTAGAAACAACGGAAAAAAATGGCTTTTTATTTCCACTTTTTTATGAGGGTTTGAATAAAATCAAACACTTTCAGAAACCATTTAAGCCAACTAAGGGACATTAAATTATGTGATAAAATTTGTCTACCATTTCAGTAAAAGTTTAAGATACGGGAACAGTAAGGTCCGTATCTACCTCTCCCTTGACCAGTTATGGTCAAAATAACTTGGCATTAATGCCCTATATGTAAGAGTTATCGTACCAAATGTCATTCAAATCGGTTTTCCGGTCGGTCTACAGATATTAAGCAAAAAACTGGTCAACATACGTACATGGAAGGGTAATGGGTCCTTAGACTGATCCCAGGCTTCGGGAGATGGTTGGACCGCAAACACGTGGACTGGGGTAAGAGTTCACCCAGTTTCTGACCGGTTACGGTTGCTTCAAAGCATATTTGTGCGCCCGCTCATTGAAACCCTCCGCTAAGTGCGATTATTAGGTAAGGGAGAATACCGCAGAACACACCGTGTTCGAATGCGACAGATTCTTGCAACATAAAGAAGGATCTGAGAAAATTTGGCATGCTAACGCCAAACAACATAACTAAGACTATGGTGCAGAACGAGCGGGCGTGGTACGCGGTGTCGATGGTACGAGATGTCAGTGTTAGTGTATTATCCGAAGAAAGATGGCGGAATAAATGCGGAGTTGAATACCCCCTGATCTTTCTTTGGGGCTGTACATCATGTAATTAAAGTCAGTGCCAAAGGAATAGTAACGGATTAAAAAGATAATTATAAAAAATAAGTTAAAAAAATATACGTACATAAATATTTCTGGACTTTTTAATGCTAAATTTTTTTTTCTTAAGGAGGTGATAAAACATTTAAATCTCGATATGGAAATTTTAAGCCGATTTGTATACTTTCCCTTACAATTAAATACTGTATGATTGTAAACCCGAGAAAGTAAAAATTATTATTAGTTCGTAAATTTTTTAATAATTATACTTACAATATGCATAATGGCCAAATAAAACCGACCCCAGGAAATAAAAATTTAAAAATGAAACGCAAAAAGTAATACTTACATTTATTGATTCTCGATTACAGTGCTTTCGAAAAAAAATGTGTACAACGTTGCAGTGTAATTTTAATGTCTGTGCTCAAAATGCTTACCAACAACCGCTATAACAACTAACAATCGCAAAAAGTTCGCGCGGCGAATCACGTTCAGAAAAACTTTCTGCAATTCTCCATCTGGAATCTTGGTTATCTTTTGTTGTATGCAGTCTTTCAACTTTTCTAATGTCCGGGGATTGTTCTTGTAGATTATCCTTTTCAGACAGGCCCAGAGGTAAAAATCGCATGGCGATAAGTCTGCAGATCAGTCCGATTTTGACCAGTAAGGACGGGGCCAGTCCGGCCTCGTCCTTACTGATTGTTCTATCCTTCGTGAAATATCTGTGGATTCGAGTGAGAGACCGATCAGAAGTGTGACAAGTCGGATTCCTTCGCTAATATTATGTAAGAGCCACTGGCAGTAATTTCCTCGTGTACCCTTGTCATGTTGTCTTCATTCATGTTCAACACTATCACGATAGGCTTTCATTTGTAATCCGTGAATTATACGCCGACACGATGTTAGAGAAACTCCTGTTTGTTGGGTTAATCGTTATATTGACTTGTGCGGACCCTTTTCAATACGATTGCTATATCAGCGACTACCTCCGGATTTCGAACTGTTGGTTGTTTCACTCTCTTCGCATTGATAACAAAGCCAGTTGTCCGCCACTTTTTCATACATTTTGAATTGTTGATTTTGCAGGAACATTACTTCTAGGATATTTTCCCCGAAACCTATTGCTGACCAAATTTATTGAAGTTGCGTAAACATTTTCCTCCACGATGAAAACATAATGATCAGTTGAATACACCATGACGCATAAACATTACGACTCACTGAAAGGGAGAGAAAGGCTTGAAAGCTTGAGTGAGTCAGTGACCTTCAACTAATACGCATGCCCGACGGAGAAACCATTTACTGACACAGTCGTGTCAGACGGCTGAGACTAGTTTTATATGGCCCACTCGGGCCACTAAGATTTAATATCAGATTATGTAACCAAACAGTAGTCGGCCACCAGACATGGTCTGCAAGTCACATCGTACTTGCACTCAATAAATATCACGTCGTACTTGTACGCAATAAATATCATAACTATTTCAAAAGAAACAAATCTAACTTTAAATACACGTTTGTTAATCTATTGATCAAAAATTACATACGTCTTTAAATAATTTATACAAACAGTCATAACTCGATTATAAAATAATCTTCTATACACACATTTATTTTGTAAAACAAAAAAGTAATTAATATTTTACACAAAAAGTGCACGGAGTCATTGATATCCTTCAACTGAATGTCTTAATTATACCATGTATAATAAACGTCATTTCGTCAATTACGGCCGTGCTTTATTCTTTTTTTAATACTCTTTTGAAAGCTGTAAATTAAAAAAAATATAATAAAAATGTTGTTTATATTTGATTCTTTTAAATTTTATTAGTAATTACCGATACGTATTTTATTAGATATTATGGATTTAATTTTAGTTTAGGATTTAAAAATATATTTCATAAATAGCAATTGAACATCTACGTTAAGCTCGATTTTGAAAATTTATCATTTTTTAATTATATTTTTTTTTTAAGGCAACCACTGAATATTTTCAATACGTATTTCGTCGTTTCATCTATATGGGTCAAAAACCAATGTGTATTTCAGATTTTTATGACATCGGTTAAGTGTTGTTTTTAATGTGCCGTAGAAGAAAGAGGGACTGGTAATTATACAGACTATAAAGGATTTAATTATCGGGTTATATATTTTGTCTTCTTTTATCAATCTCTTGTGTCAAGTTTTTCATCCTTTTTATTGTTATAAATTTTTTTGTGGATGATGATTAATAAGTTTCTATGAATTTTTAATTAATTAATTTTTTTTTAATATAAATATTTGTTTTATTACAACTTTTTGAAAGTTGCATGAAATATATTCCGATATTTCTAATTATTTTATTCTATCTCTTACTAAAAGATGAAAATCTTCTTTTATAAAAGAAAAAAGTATATATATATTATGTAATAACATTATTTTCACAAAGTTAAAAAGTTACCGAGTCGTATATATTTAACCTGGAAATTGTTTTATTTTATTGGTCAGTTCAATATCAAATCTCAATGTCGTATTATTGTTACTTTTCTACATAAAAAAAACAATCGGTCCTTTAGAGTTTTTTTTATTAAAGTTTATATGTTCAGACTGTAGATTTCATTTTGTGACAGTTACGTTGATTAAAAGACCGTACATATTAGTGTATATCCTACGGGAATATATTATGAGCGTGTTCTATATTTTAAGCTGTTCCTCATTAAAGGGAAGAGTTGAATGTTGCATATGAGTGTATACGACTGTATAATTTAGTGTGTGTACATCGTCTTTGTTACGATTTCGTATTAATGTTTTACGGATTCGTAACTTTTTTCAATTTCTATAGTCATGTGTTATAACGTTTTTCAAGGTTTTTAATGGTTTAAGATTTATAAAAAAGATCTTTTGTATAATGAGCCAGTTGTGTTTTACAGTAATATTCTTTTTAAAATTTAATAATTACACAAAGATATTTTATCAGCTTAATATAAAACAAATACCTTTACATTTTCCAAGTTACATGAATGGAATGCTAATTTTATTACAATGATTTAACAAGAAGGGTTTTATTATATTTTGTTGTTTATATTTAATTACAGAAATATGATACGTCGTTTGAATTAAAAAAATTTGTGAAAGGTTTTGTTTGTAAAATGTATCTAACAAAAAAAAAAAAATACATGATGTCCTGGACATTTTAATTTTGTAGAATGTTATCATTACTGAATACTAGATTTAGATAATTATTATTAATCAGTAATTACTGAAAATATTAATTATTAATAAGAATAATAAACAGTAATATCGTGGCCAGTTATCCAAATGTTCTTCGTTATTGTAGCTGCAAGAATACATTTTTTCTTTCATTTGGATTTAAATATAAGTTTAATATTATCGTTAGGATTTTGTTAACGGCATTGTCAAAAATGATTGTGATTTAAGATTAGAAAATAAGTTGTTGCCCAATTACATATCGTAGAAATGTATAATTGGACTTCCAACATGTGCAAGATAAAATGATTTCAGCAAGTATATAAAAAATTGTTTTATTTTTATATTACACAGCATTTCAAACAAAGTTCCTTAATTAAACATTATAGGCGTATTCCCGTGATTAGATTAACGAAAAAAGTTCATGTAGATGTGATTTGCTTTCGAATTAGGTCAATCAAAACATTTTCCTTGTTTTGGTCTCTAAAGTAAAATAATGCGGTATTGAACTTGAATGAAAACAATTTATTAAGCTCAACTTAAAATATTAGATATTATTTTAAGAAAATTAAAAAAAATGAATGTCTTCTTTTAATTCTTGTAAAAAAGCTGGTCAAAGTAATGATTACTTTCCCGGCTACGCTGCAAGTTATGCATTGTGTAGCTCTTTCTTTGCAAAAACTTTACAGCATATCCGGAAATTCTTTGCAGTTCAGTCATGAAAAGTCTTATTTTTATTTTCATTAAAAAAATTTGAAATATAAGAGACAAAACAAACCGGAATTTTTTAAAAGTTTTGAGCCCCTGCATTAATGGTTTTATTTTATTGATTACCAAAATAAGATTTATGCATCAAAATTTCCAAATTTCAATTAAGAAAAGTTCGGTTTTGGGGCTTCCTTACTTTGTAGAGGGGTCAATTTAGTAATTGACTCCCCTCCCAAAGAAATGATTCCTAATACAAAAAATAATGAATTAAAAAAAGAATTGTTTAAAAATATTGATAATAAAGTTTAATTTTTATGAAAGTAATGAAAAAAATTTCTTGTTATTTTGGGTGTGGGGTATATTACAGGGGCCAAAACTACTTCAGTTTTGATTGCCGTTGTGGCAAAGAAAAACATTTTTTTTTTTAATAATGAAAATTGAAAAAGTTTTAGCAAAAAAAAACTGAAAATTATATTTTTCAGAAATGGGGAACAAATTTATAATATTTAAAAAAAATATTGTTGAAATTTTTGATAGCTCTGTATATGATGTATTAAAATACGAAAAAATATTTTTTGAACATTAAAAATCAAAGGGTGATAGAGCAAAAAACGATAAAATACATATAATTCAACTTTAAGACGTTGGAGGTTGATGTTTTAAAAAATTTGTTTTTGATTTTTTAAATGTGGAGTGTTCTTTATACAGGATGATTTTTTAGTCCTGTTACCCAATTGTTAATGTCTAGTAATTTTTTTCTAAGAAAGGGAAATTTTGTTTTGTGACATGAAGTTGATGGCGCTACTCAACCGGCATAGATACGGTAGTGCGAGTTGATTCTCCTTGATCTGTGTAAACTTTGTGCCGTTTCCGTCGTGTTACGAACAGAATGTCTTTTACCACAGAACAACGAGTTTTCATTCTTGAACAATATTTTGCTACGAAATCGTTACGCGAGTGTAAAAGAATCATTTCAAATTAAATTTGGTGGTGTTCCTCTGCCAGAAAAAATGTCAGTTTCTAGGCTAGCAAACCGATTTCGAGAGACAGGTAGTGTTTGCGACAGAAAACCCAGTGGTCGACCAACACGCTTGACAGATGACGTTTTAGAGAATGTGAAAACAAGATTGCTCAATTCTCCAAGGAAAGTTTACGAAAACTTTCCACGCAAGTTGGTTTGTCATATTCGAGTGTTCAGAAAGCTGCTAAAAAATTGAAATTGTATCCGTATCGCGTACGATTAGTCCAAGAGCTTCAGCCTCCAGATTTAAACAAGCGATTGCAATATTGCCGTTGCTTTAGATCTCTCGTAAATGATAACGGAATTGAATTTTATAACACAGTGTTCTTTAGTGATAATGCTTGGATCCATCTCGATGGTTATGTGAACAGTCAAAACTGGCGAATTTGGCCGGTTGAAAATCCTAACGCTTTACAAGACAAATCTTTGCATCCCGAAAAAATTGGTGTGTGGTGTGCGATATCTCGTCATCGTATAGTCGAACCCATATTCTTCGAACAGACAGTAAATGGTGAAGTATACAGGAATATTTGCGCCAATTTGTGTCCCTCCTGGAAACTCAAGAACGGTATTACTGGTTTCAGCAAGACGGTGCTACGTGCCACACGTCTCGAGAAACCATGGATTTTCTGCGAGTGTTCTTTGATGATCGAATAATAAGCAAGGGCTTATGGCCTCCAAGGTCCTCAGATCTCACATCTCCTGACTACTTTTTATGGGGCTATAAAAGTCCGAGGCCTTCAAAAACAATCCTCACACTATTGATGAAATTAAAGTCAGTATTACAGACTTAATCACGAATATTTCCAATGCAATTCTTAAAACGGTTTCAGCTAATATGCTGAAAAGAGTCCGTGCGTTTATAACCGCAAGGGGTGGGCATTTTGAGCATATTCTTTAACAATTATGTAAGTAATAACTTTTTATTAAATCTCTTTTGTATATAACAAATACATTTTTTTATTCCACCTAAATTTCCCTTTCTTAAATTACATTTAAAATTGGGTAACAGGACTAAAAAATCACTCTGTATATATTGCACCAAAGTAAAGTTTTTCTGTAGTGCCACTAAAGAAAATAAAAATGTATTTTTTGCGTAATGTTCCTCCTTTACGAATTAAAAAAAAAAAAAAACAATATCAGTGCCTCATATATAAAAGTATTTGTACCAAATTTTAAGAAAATCCGTTCAGTCAGTCCTGAGATAAAGGTCATAACCAATGTGACACATACGTTACATACATACACGTTTTTTTTGGTCTAGATAAACTAGTTGGATCCTAAAACTTAAAAATTTGCAGAAATCCAGATACTCCATCTTTGACACCTTCATACGTTTTCCTTTAATATACTCATTCTTATTCTATCTATACTCATTTTTATTCTTATACTCATATTTATTCTATCTATATTCATTCGCAGGGAAAATAATATCGTCAGAAAATAGCCAAACATATAAATTATTTTAATTTGAGGAATATCCTTGTAAATTTTAATATTAACCTCTTGGAACACTCCGTTTAATAATGATTTTTTGAATAATCTGCTTTTTCTCAGTAATTAGTTTAAAAATACTCTTCTTTTGTAATATAATTTATTCCCACTAGTATAGAAAACTATCAG
The DNA here is from genome assembly GCF_047948215.1 of Lycorma delicatula. Lineage (NCBI taxonomy): Eukaryota > Metazoa > Arthropoda > Insecta > Hemiptera > Fulgoridae > Lycorma > Lycorma delicatula. Next base: position 74,232,287 of record NC_134455.1, read on the forward strand.
CAAGTGGTTGTCGGATCGACTATTTAGGAAAAATTAATTTCTATTGTTATTTACCTATATTAGCCGAAGGGTGTTTTATTCTTCTTTAATAAGCACATAATAAAAACCCTGAAATCTGGTTTAGTCTGATAATTTCTACTATCGTAGCACGCACACGCGGTTGCGCGTTAATACAATGAAAAAGTGGTATTGAACGAGTGGATTGGAAGGTGAGGGAATACAAGTTTACTAGTACTATTAGCCGGCCTCCGTGGCGCGAATGGTAGCGTCTCGGCCTTTCATCCGACGGTCCCGGGTTTGAATCCCGGTCAGGTATCGCATTTTCACACGCTACAAATTATTCGTCTCCCTGAAGCAATACCTAACAGTTGTCCCGGAGATTAAAAAAAGTACTATTAGACTCTTATTCTAGTAATAATATTTATTATTTTATATTTTATTTATTTTTCAATAAAAAAAAAAAAAAAAATCATTTGATTTTTGCCGTAAAATATATTTATTTACAAAAATCATTTCATTTTTTTCATGGGTTCAAACTTGTCATTAGGTCAATATGTTTAAAAAGCATATTGACAAAATATGCTTAATTTCAATATGCTTAAAAAGCATATGCTTTTTAAGCATATTGACAATAATTCATTGTTTATAAAATAATTACTCCATCGTAGCGGAGTGGTAGCGTTTCAATCTTTCATCCGAAAAGTATCCGGGTTCGACTCCCGGTCAAGCCTGTCATTTTTATACCCAAAAAAATTTATTTCAATATCTTTCACACAAGTGCAATTTTATATGGTGAATTAAAAAAAAATTATTCTCGCCTATTCCGTATTTTACTAGAATGTTTTTTGTAAGCCTTTTAGCCGGTATCGCTGTTCCCAGAATCCATTACGTTTTTTGATTTTGTAAGGATTCAGTGTATGAATATTGTAAGGATTATTTTTTTAAGTAAGTAAAAAAAAATGATTATTTTTAATTTAAAGTATGATTTTTATTAGTCATTATTTTACTAAATTTTTTTTCATTAATTTATCATAATTCTTGGCAAGCCTAGAAAAACATTTTCCTTTCCCCCCCGCCATTAGCTTTTTCTTTTGCTATATCCACAGCTTATTACGATCTTGTTTTATCATAGTTGTAACGCTCTGTCTCGTGGCTTGAAAAGCACAAAAACATTTTCTATCTTCGTAACTGCCAGTATACTAGGAAATTAAATCTTTACGATTAAATTGTATTATTTTAAAATACAGATATATATATATATATATATATATATATACATACAAGGTGTCCCATATAAAACGCAACCCATCAATCACTCATCCATGAAATTTCTCCACTACTCGTAAGCTTACTCCACTACTCGTTACTGACATGGACTCGTCCAACATCTGATCATCGCGGCGACGCAGTAGAACACTACCGATAGTAACAACAATGCAATCATAACGTTCAGTGTTTTGCTAGAGACAAGATGGTGTTTTCGCTAGATGAACGTGTTTTCATTGTTGAGTCGTACTTCAGTACGAAATCAGTGGTTGCAGTGCAAGATTTGTTTCGCCATAAGAACCCGGATAAACCAGCTCTTAACAAAACATCAGTATTAAGGTTAGTTGCAAAATTTAGAGAGACTGTTAATAACAAGGAACACAAAAGATCTGTGTCAGTGTTGAATACAGATACAGTCACTGAAATCAAAGACCGATTACTCGCCTCGCCAAATAAATCGATCAGACGTTTGTCTGCTGAAATTAATTTGTCTAAATCAACTGTTCATCGGACGACCAAACAATTACAGTTACGACCTTATCGCATTCAAACGGTTCATCAACTTCTTGAGCCCGACAAAGAAAAACGGCTACAATATTGTCAACGGTTCCGTCGATTGTTGCGTGAGGGAATTAATGTTATGGATTCGTTATTTTTCACAGATGAAGCACGGTTTCATTTGGATGACTACGTAAACAGCCAAAACAGTAGAATTTGGAGTGCTGAAAAACCCCACGTTTATCACGAAAAACAATTACACCCGTAGAAGTTGGGCGTGTGGTGCGCGATCGCGGAAGAAAATAATCGGTCCTGTTTTTTCGAGTACACCATTAATGCAGAACGATATCAGGATATTTTATTTCAGTTCATCGCACTCTTGGAAGAGGAAGACAGACACTGCCGGCTACAACATGACGGTGCGACATTGCACTACGCAAGTTCAACTTCTGATTTCGTTGAGGAATTCTTTGGTAATCGTGTTATCGGTCGAGGCTTGTGGCCACCAAGATCTCCAGATTTGACTGCGGCGGATTTTTTTCTACGGGGTTACCTCAAAGAAAAAGCCTACAGCAACAAACCACGAACACTTGAACAATTGAAAGTCAATATTGAACAAGCTGTATTAAATATCCGGCCACTAACTTTGAAAAAAGTTGCAAGAAACGCTGTAAAAAGAATTGAAGCTTGTATTCAAGAAGATGGCGGCCACTTTCAACATTTACTCTAAATGTAAGGTAATGGATGGTAATAATAAAAATTACATTTACATTTACACATGCCTTTTTATTATTTCAATACCTACCAATATAAGGTTGGGTTGCGTTTTATATGGGACACTCTGTATATATATATATATCTGCATTTTATTTATTATTATATATTATTTATAAATTTATATATATTTAATTATATATATTATTTTTTTATTTTTTTATTTTATATATATATTATGTTCGATTATGCATAAACTATCAAGGAGATAATTTTAAACAGTATGAAATTTAAATATAAAAAAATTAAACAAAATTAAATACAGTAATTTTTTTTCTGTCAAGTTATTTCATTTATTTTTTGTGCTGTTTCTTCTTATGTAAAATTTGATTTTTTAAAACGTTTATTTGGTTTTTGTTGCACTTTAAATAAGTGCAACATAAAAAATCACTATTTTTATAATTAAATTCTCTTCAAGTTTTATTAAAATTTTATGCATTTATGATTCATTTAACAAAGTTATAGTACTGCAAACCTAAAAAAACGGGTTTCAGACAATAAATGTGTTAGTTTTTTCTTAGGATATCATGAAAACTACTGAAGATACAGCTCAGGAACCTATTTTCTTCAATTTTTCAAGTAAAAAACCATAGGAAACCATTAATTTTGCTCTTCAATTAACTAACGTCCTAAAAATTTCACTGCGATCTTATTTCCCCGGGGGAGCTGAATTTCGGGGCGAAATCTTACGCTAGCCGTAATTCACTAAGCGTGAGTGGAACTATGTTTATGCTAACGTTTTTCATTATTTTGATGAGAGGAATACCCTGTAAGTATATAGGTTTCCTCGTGGGACATTCTGTATATGCTCGAGTATATATATTTATATATATATATATAGCTTAAATTTGTATAAGAATACCTTTTATCAAAACAAAACGAATGGGATTATTAATTAATAATTACATTAAAAAAAAAAATTAGAAACAATATTTTATTGTTCATATCCAGTCCACTGAAGCTGTTATAACAGTGGTTTTATCTAGAAAATTTACTGTACTGTAATAAAAGGATTTAGATGAAATTTGTTCGTAAATCCGTTTTACGATTTCAAATCGCTTTAGGAAAAAGGTAAAATTCCAATAAATATCTTTATGTAACATATATTGCTGGTATATTTTAGGAATAAATGTTAAAATATTTTTATTTATGTGATAATATAAAAGAAAAAAAAAACAAAAAAGAAAAAATATAAATAAAAGTGTATAACCAATATTTTAAAGAAATAACTGTATGTGTAAAATGTATCTAGTGATGTTGAGTGTTACAAAACCCCTGGACCTATTTACACGTGTGATTTTTTCCAGCGCACAATAGGCTCCAAAAGACATAACCATTTAGAACCCTCGCTCTAGTACGGGCTTTTCTCAGCTGTTTCATAATTCTTGTGTCTCGATAAGCCCCTCTACAATATACATATAGTGCACAGGGTTACTGTTTCCACAATTCAGCTCCTTCTTTATACGCGTTGTCCAATTCAATTTTGTTTCCCCTTTTATTACACGATGAAAATTTCCTTATGTTAGGACTTTTTTGTATTTTAATAACTTTTATCGACATGTCAGGTGTATATATACTTTGTATTTTTCAACTGATATTTATGCATATAAAACTTTCTTATTTTATTTTATTATTTATATAAATTTTATAAATAGTAAAAGATAAAAAACTTGTTAAAATGACATTATTTTACACGGATTTTATATTGCCTTAAAACAGTCTGGTACTCCAATTCAGCCGTGATAACATAGTGTTTTTTATTTATTTATAAGAAACATAGTAAAGGTGATAAAACTGAATGAATTTTAAAATAATTTTTTACTTCCTTCTACAAAGTAAAGAAATTGTTGTGATCGCGAAAAATTTCGGTTTTCAGATTTCACGGAAATATCCATTTTGACCATCTCTGATTCCATTTTGACTACTTTCGGCGTGACGTCTGTACGCTCGTACGTATGAATTTATCTCGGATAACTCGAAAACGACTAGCCGTAGAATGTTGAAATTTTGGATTTAGGACTGTTGTAACATCTAGTTGTGCACCCCCCCCCCTTTTGATAGCAATCGACTGGGCCAAAAGTGTAGAAAATAGTCCAAAATCTAAAAAAAATTGGATTTTGACTTCTTTCTGAACTGCGTAATAAGCCCTAATTGAGACCTTTTCAGTGATGTATCATAAGTGGTACTTATTTTCATTGGTTCCAGAGTTATAGCCAAATGAAATTTTAATTAATGAAATATTTGGATATTTCATTACCTAAATATTCGAAATATTTATTTCGAACGAGATTCGTTCTAATCCTACTTCATTTACTTTTTTTAAATTTAAATATATTGATTTATTAATAATTTATTAACCTTTGATTGTAAAAAATGTTTACAATAAATAATAATTCAATAATAACAATAAAAAAAGATATACCTATGTATGAAAAATTTAGAAGTTATTTGTGAAATAAAATTCTATATACTTATAATTTTAATTCAAACTTTTTTCATAGGTTAATAATTATTAATAAATTATATATTTAAGGTAAAAATAAGTTTAAAAAGTATATGTATATGAAGTCAGATTCGAACCGATGTGTGCTTGGTTTCGTATCTGACACGTTCTCTTATGCCACATAACTACTTGTGCGGTGTGATACAAGTTAATATGTAAACTAATATATAATGCTGATACGGACATTACAAAAAAATGTGATGCAATGTGGTATCCACCACAATGCAACTGTGTAACTGTCCAGATCGTATCTCACTTTCAAATGAAATAAGTTTAAGTAAAGCGCAGCAAAAAATATGTATATGTAATTTAATAGCGTAAAAGGAAGTCATTGGTGTCCACATCAGATTTTTTTACGTTGGGATAATTTTTTTTTTTTAATTTTATTTTAGGTTAATGAAAATTAATTGTGACATTTTAACATATTTATCTATTACTGAAATAAATACACACTTACCCTCATTTTTAGTTACAATTTTAATTTGTTGGTGATAAGATAAATTTGCACTGTAAGGAAAATGCCAACTCTGATCAGTATTTGAACCGAGTTATCTTCCGGATGAAAAAGAGATGTTATCTTTCTAACTCAGTGGTACATTAATATTTTTATAATTCTTACGTAATCTTTTTCTCCCCGGATTTTATTGGTTCACTATTTTTTTTTTCAAATTGACAATCTTTGAACCGCGTGAACAAACTTTGTTTTTCCTTTGAGATACTTCTCCTGCTACCTGTTTTTTTTTTTTTTTAATTTTCCTGTCTAAAATCTCTTTTTCTCTTATTCTGATGTGTTGGAGATACATTTTATGAGAGATCCGTTCTCATTGGCTCTATACGCCAATTATTTTTACTTTTGAGATTATCAAAGAAGTTGAAAATCTTTCTTGTCAATCTTTTATCATTCATTCTGTCTAAGTGACCGTAAAATATTATTCTACGTTTTATAATTGTTTCGATTCTGTTTTCAAATTTCCTATAAATTTTCTCGTTTGAACTTAAAACATTTTTATTATTTTCATAGTTCGGACCTAATCTTTTTCTTAGAATGTTTATTTCCTTTTTCAAAATATTCTTTAGTCTTCTTTGATTACTTAAGGTTAACGTTTCTGCAGAGTAAAGACTTTCAGGTTTTATAACCGTGTTGAAATGTCTAAATTTCGAATTATAAGAAATCTATGATTTTTTTATCGTAAAGACTTTTGGTTAGTTAGAAAGCATTTTCATTTTATTTGCCCGATTTTCTAAATACGTTTTTTTTTGCTTGATCGCCTCTGGAAGTTTGTGCTTGGGATATGGAAATTTAAATTTGTAGCGCATGAAAAATGCTATACCTTACCGGCATTCGAACCCGGGACTTCCGGATAATAGGCCGAAACGCTACCACTCCGCCATGAAGATTACTTACCCTAGATATTTAAATTTTTTCACGACATTAATACTCCCGAATTTTATTTCTATTTCTGTTGGGTATTCTTCTAGATTAATGTCTGTGGTTTTTTCAAATGAAATTCATAGTCTTTCGGTGATTTCTTTTAAAATTTCGATTGTTTTGGGCCCTGTTTAGGACATCAGCGATGATCGCTAGGTTATCTGTAAAACAAAAAACCATCTGTTGATACTCCTTGTGTTTTGTTCCGATTATTGTGAGTGGAAGTTGTAGATTTTCAGTTTTTTTTTTAGCATTCACAAATTACTTTTTTATTTATTTGTAATATAGGGAGTGGCAAAAGTCCATCACTTTGTCTCATACTAGTATTGGTTTTGAAATTTCTTCCATGAATTTTCCTTTTGAAAATGTGTTTTTTAAGGTCCCTTTAATTAGATACATAGTTTTATAATTTAATCTCATCTCTTTTAATGTTTCAATTATGGTATTTCTATCTACTTAGTCGTAGGCTTATCTGAAATTGACAAAAGTTAAGACGTATTTTCTCTGTAATTTAGTATTTTATATCATATGACTGATTTTAAACTAAATATTTGTTTTGAGCAACATCTCCTATACAAGAAACCTGCTTGATATTTATAATGTTGTTTATAATTTTCTATACTGTTTATTTTATTCATTTTTTGTAATATTCTTCATTTGTAAAATGTAATATTCTTACATGTAATATTCTTACATAGATTAAATACATTGCGTAGATGTATCTCATCACCGGTAGAAAAACAATCATGCTGTCCTTTTTACACCTTTTTAAAATTTTAGCAAAACTAATAAAATTGAAGGAAAATTTCAGACAATTTTTTTAAAGATTTTTTTATTTACAGTATTTTGTGGATATTAACTATTTTGTAAGAATGTGTATAAAATTTTGTAAGAAAATAAGCTTGTTGGATATTTTCTGCAGATTCGTGTTTAAAGTACTTCCAAATTTTAAACACACGTGCCTGTTTAAAATATAATTGACCTCATTTTATCTGTTTAATAATTCTCATATCTTTCTTTCCTTTCATCAATAATAAAACATATATTGTAAGTTATAGAAGACCTTTCTCAACATAATACTTAAAAAATTAATAATAAATAAATTTTAATAGAAAAATTGACACGGTGCATAGCACCACAACCGTTTATGCTTCTGAGAGACTTGTGTAAAAGCTTATCTAATATCCGTGCTAATTATAATATCCTAAACTTATTTTTAAATTCGTGTTTTCTCTTCAGGTCATCCTTTTTTCTTTCTGTGAACCACTTTTCATCTCTTTTTTTATATCTGCCTTCGTCTCAAATGAACTGCTTGGTGATTTAGTAGCAGGAAACCTCAATAAGCAGGAAGATAATTTCCATGATCATTAATCAGTTTTCATACCTTATTTCTTCTACACTGTTTCTTACAATTGAGATGTGTATTAAATTTGTGGTAAAACAGAAAAAATGAACATACTAATTTCTTTCTATGTATATATATTTTACAATTTCAAATTGTCTTTTATGTTTCTTTGTCACAGTATTATTTTTTTTTTTTAATTCTCTAGATTTCTTTTAGTGAAATATTTCAAAAAGATTTAGAAACAGATGAAAATTAAAAAGGAAGTTTATACAAGATATTTTTTTTCGGAATTTTAAATATTTATTCTTCCTTATAAAAGATAAGAATTGATGCTAAGCCGAATTATTCAACCGGTTAAATATTCAATATTACAACATATTTTACCCTACGGAAAACATAAGATAATTAGTTATCTAAAAATGGAACGTGTTTAACTGTAACTAACAAGTAAAATTCTATAAAAATGTACTTGCATTAATAATGTATAAAAATTTCTCTCTTAACTCATAAAATTTACATATTGGCAAATTAAATTCAGTTGTCAGTTTATGTGCCAACATATAATAATTTTGATTTAGAATAATGTATTCTAATATACGCGTACGCTATTATGTTTATTATTAATGTACATCAATTTGAATTATATTATTGTTTGTAAAAATCAATTATTAAATGAATACCAGTACAATACCAGTACAGATGTTGATCCTCTAAACAGAAAGGTTGTTTACTTTAGTAGTGACATAAGAGGTGTTCATTTAGAAAGTTAAATATTATTACAACAGAAATTTAATTTCATATTATAACTGTTTAACCTAACTATTATAATGTATTGTAAATTGAATGTTGCGTAATATTATTATTATTATACCAGTTTAACTAGCATAATTTATTATTATAATTAATATTATAAATTCATTGTATATTATGATTTATTAATAGATATATTATTCAAATCACAAATATTCTGTGACCCATTTGAAATTAATTATATTTTTAAATTATGGTAAAAAAATTATTTCATAGATTCCTTTTGGAACAGTCTTCTTATCTGATTCTGCGGTAATGATATTAAAGAATAAAATTTTTAATTATTTATCATTTTTTTAAAACCGGCAAAGGATTGAATAACTTTTCCAGCTTTATCTCTGATAGATTTTTATTTCGAATATTCCATTCGGTGTAAGAAATTAAGTATTAAAGACTTAATTTTGCAATATTTTGAGTATAATTGGGAAAAAAGATCAAAATGTTCTATAAGAATATTTTCACCCGATTTGATTCCCTTTTTTTAAATTACGTTTTAACCTTAAAAATGTGAAGTATTAAAAATGTAATTAATAAATAATCAAATCTCTTAATAAAAATTACGCATCCTTTGATATTAAATGGCTTTTTTGTCATTGAACTTACACTGGATTTAGTGAATAATTGCTAATAAAAATAAAATTATTAGTAAAACCAACTTCGGTCTTTTTTGTTTCTCTCCTACAATGGTTTTTTTTTAAGAATTACTATTTAAACTCATTCAGAAAATGATAATTGTTATTTTTTAGTAACTTATCTACATATTGACATTAAAAATTAGATGTAATAAGTTTATAACAAAGCAATTGTTCTACGCTATTTTATTTCCCTGTTTTGGCATATTGAGATTAGATGGTTTACATGTAAGAGATTTATAACATTACTCTTATATTCATAATATAAGACCTATTTATGTTTATAATTATAAGTAATAATAATTATAAATATAATCTAACCTACGCTCGCTTCGCTTGCTAACCTTGACTAGCGAGCGTAGTTTAAGTTTATTTAGTTAGATTATATTTGTAATTTCTCTGCAAATGGTAAAAATTATTTTCTTAATGAATTTAATTAGTTATTCTTAAAAAAAAAACCATTGTGCGGAAGAAACAAGACCCAACAATTTGGTTCCTACGTATTTGACCCCTTTACTTAACGACTGCGACATACAATATTTTCAATTATAACGACAACTTGAAAAACAAATGATGTATTAGAAATTAAAAAAAAAAAATTAAATAATTAAAACTCGTTAAAACATTAATGCAGTTCAATTTTCAGTCCTAAAATTAAACTTTAAAAAAATTGGTATTTTTAAATACAGGTCACGTTATGCCTCCTCTTCTGATTGGAGCTACAAAATGTATTTATTGGTGTCATTATTTACCTAAAATAAGTTGGCCCGATTTGATGCAATCTTATTCGGCTAGCCTAAAAACGTTATAGTTTATTAAATAAATAAAAAATTAAAAAAATGATCACTAAAGTATTCCTTTGGCCGATTGAGATCGAAAGCGATATATATATATATATATATATAAAATCAATTTTCTCTGACCACTAAACAAAAAGTCAGAAATTAAAAATGGCGAAAACTAATTAAACCTCACTCTTTTTTAACTTTGTTCAGAATTTACTTCCGTCAGTGCCTCACATTTAGAAAATTTTTGTACCACTTTCGAAGACTTTATGTTGAGCCAATCCGTAGATATTAATACAGTCCAACACAGGTACGTACATACGTCTTTCGGAAATCTCTAAAACGTTTTACCCCCTTTCCAAAGAAAAGTATACGGTATTACTTTCGGACGCATGGTGGGAGTGAAATGAATTTTCTTTACGATTTGAGGCATGAGGAGTATGAAAATACCATTCACTTGAAATTTTATTTCCTTATATATATATATATATATAATATATATATTATATTATATATATTATATATATATATATATATAATATATATATAATATATATATATAATATATATATATAATATAATATATATATATAATATATATATATATATATATATATATATATACGTGTGTGTGTCTACGTATAAAATTTGTGGCTCGAAAATCTCCAAAACTGCTTGATGAATTTCATTGAAATTTATATTTGCTCTAGTAATGTATCTAAAGTTGTGCGTATGGAAATCTGTGAAGACTGGTCGAGTCGTATTTTTGACTCAACCACCTTAAATTTGGTTCTTAAAACCAAATATTTAAGAAAATATTTGGTTTTACACCCGTATGAAATTCAGTTGACACAGTAATTGAAGCCAGCAAATCATAGCGACGTATGTTTATCGATTGAATGCTTGATAATAACCAATTTACAATGTTTTTATGAAAAATATACTTTCAACAACGAAACACAATATCACCTTAATGACGATTTTTACAAGGAAAAGTTTCTCATATAAGGCTATAACATCTAACAGAATTTCTGCAACAGGCAATTCATCCATATGTTACTGATTTCTGACGTTATTGGATGGAGACTTGACTAGGGTCTATTTTTTTTTTTTCTTTTGGAAATTACGAAAATCAAGTACTTTTGATAAGTGGCGTACCCTACCGCACCATGATAAATGGTTTTTGTTTTTGTGGCCAGATTGATTGATATCGATCTGGACGACATGTGATTCCAAGGTTCGAGGTATGAAATTATGATCGTATTTTGAACACATTTCATATAATGAATTCTTTCACGAAACTATACTCTCCAGTAGTTTACAAAATCGTATGATTGGACATCACTGTATTATATTTTTTAAATTACTAGAAAATTATTTTAACATACTATTTATTTGTGAGCCATTCAAGGACAAATTATTTGAAGAGCGCCGATTCATTAAATTGAACCACAATTATATTCAAATATTTTTGAAAATAAAATGGTAGTAATTGGAATTATTTTTATTGGTATTATTTAGAATCGGTTGTACTATTAGTTGAAATACGTAATAATATTCAAACCACTTTAAATTTAATGCCTTCTATAAAAGAAAAGTTGGAAATCTTTAAAATTGTCATATCATACAAACATGAAAATTTGTTTGTTACTCAATCGAGCAAAAACTACTGCACCGATTTCGATTGACCTGGTTTTAATTTTTTTATTTTGAAAAATATAGACTACATAAGTAGCCGCAAGTTGAACTTTAAGGAGCATCCAGAGCTGCCGAGAACGAAGATCAAACAAATGAGCGTCGGACTCAATCTAACGCCAAGTTAGATTACTCGGGTAATGCGGTAAAGCTGCGCTGGTGAGCTGTTAGTCAGATATAAAAATTGATTTGATATTAAAATTTAACATATTTATATTTTTAATTTGTATTGTCATTGAAAAAATGGATTAAAAAAATAATATAGTAAAAATTAAATAAGGAAATATTTTTAATTAGTATTGTCATTGAAAAAATGGATTAAAAAAATAATATAGTAAAAATTAAATAAGGTATCGAGAAAGTATTGATTTTAAAAAAGTAGAAAAAAAAATTGAAATTTCATGAGGTGTAATACTCCGTTTCATGGTCACAATGACGTATGTGGCACTGTGTTAATACAGATTTGAAAAAACTTCAAAAGTATTATTTAGTATTCGTAAAGCTTATATACACATTTCCGGTCCAAAATAATCCTGCCATAGGTAATAATAAAAATAACAATTCCCCCTCGTATTTCAGAACAAATATTTTATTTAAATTTTCTAGATGATTTTTGTTGTATCCGTTCGATTTATTAATCGTAATTTTTTTAATGTCATAATTAATTGTATAATTTTAATTTTATAATAGGTTCAGCTTCCTACAGGAAATCGTTTTCTTTCATTTTACACTGAAATAAATCTTTCTGAGACAATTATAATATTTAATTTAACTGTTTGAATAAGAATTGGAACATCATGCTATATACATTTTTTGTTGTGCTTGAATTTAGTGGGCTACCTGCATCAAAAATATTTTGGTCGTGTTATATTATTGCCGATGAATTAGAATTTTAATAAACTGCTTCACAATAATAAAAAAATTATATGTTAGTTTTTATTTATTTCCTTTTTTATTTTCTTGTTAATCTTTCTGATTTCATTTTCCTACTATACTATAGTTAGTACACTATACAATATAATAAAACCTCTTTAACCTGGAATAATTTAGTGTCTTACTTATCCGAATGCTTGTGAATAAATGAAACAATATAATAGGTTGTAAGGTAAAGAACTGTCTTTACCTTAAGATTTGAACCTTAGAACACTCGACTTCCAAATCAGTTGAGTTTGCGATGACTTTACCACCACCAGACTAACTCGGTGGTCATAAAATAGGTATATATTTTCTTTTTCTTTTTTTTTAACCTCTGACTTCAAACTTTGAATTTGAATTTTTATATAAAGGCTGAAATCTTTAAACAGAAGCCAAGAAACCTCGATCATTTAAAAGCTGCTATCCATCAACAAATCAATACAATACCATTGGAAAAGTCTAGAAAGGAATGCGGAATTTTAGGGAGAGGTTAAAGACCTGTAGGTCGTCATACAAACCGCATAATTTATAAAAAAAATAAAAGGTATGTGAAAATAAATGGCAAATGCTATTCTTTGAGAATATATTTAATTTTTTTGTAATATCTATTTTATTTACTAGTAAATTTTAGTTGGGTCAATTATTACTGCCGGACTCTGTGTCCGGCAGTATATATTTATATATTTATATATATATTTATATATTTATTAATATATTTATATATTTATATATATATATAAATATATATATATATATATATATATATATATTTATATATATATAATATCCATCCTACACATCTATAATATCCTACGTATCTATTATGTTTTGGTTGTAAAATAATGTTTCTAAAAATATTTTTATTTTTAGTTTGTGGTTTTTAAATTTTAACATTAAATTGCACAATTAAAATCATTAACCGTAAAGAAAATTATTTAGTTTAAAAAAAAAACATTTTATTACTTTTTTTTGTTTATTGGCTGGCTATTAACTGGCTTGTTTTATGATTTTACTTAAGTGTATTTGTGTGGTTTAATCTGTAATTTCCATACTCTGAGTTTATTGTTTTATTAAAATAATTTTTCTAAAAATATTTTTTGAATTATTATTTTTATTTTTAGTTTGTGGTTTTTAAATTTTAACATTAAAATGCACACTTAAAATCATCAACAGATAAAGAAAATTATTCAGTTTTAAAAAAACCATTTTATTAGTTTTCTTGTTTATTTGCAATTAACTGGCTTGTTTTATGATTTTACTTATGTTTGTATGTGTGTGTGTATGTTTAATCTGTAATTGCCATACTCTGTTTTTATTAGCTATGCTCATATATGTATATATTTTATAATATCCTACACAAAACAAATCAAAATTATTAAAGTTTTTCTGTTAGATAAGTGTGTAGAAGGTAACTTTTTAGCTATTACAATAGCAGATGTATCACATCTGAGTAGTAAGGCACGTACTAACGAATACGTGACTTCTTAATAGTCTGATTAATTCCCTAAATTTAGTTAAATTAAACTTTGATATATTGTATCAGATTAAGATTCTGACACCAATTATTGTATTATTTGTGTCGCCTACGTAATTATGTGAATGCTTTTACCAAGGTCAGTCACTGCAGTTATTAGCATTTTTAATATTTATTGTATAGGCGTGCAGAACACAATCATGCTGAAATATTTATTTAATTTAAAAAAAAATCGTTTATTTTTATTATTTAACGTAAATTTGTAATATAAATCTTATCGTACATCTGCGACGTTGCAAAAACGTTAAAACCAGAGGAAAAATAATACTACGTGACATATCCGACTGATACACTCTGGCTGTTTAGCGAACTAAACTTCTCGGAGGTAACTAATGCACTATCTTTTTGTGACAAACAAACCATACAATTCTATTTCTGCATGCCATTTACTAATACGACCTAGTTATTTGTAATTTAATTATTTATTACGCTATATTTCTTGTTGTTTTCTGAAACATTACATAAAATGCATTTATTACATTAACATATCACTTAATTTATTCTGTTTTTAAAAATTGTGTATGTAGTATCATAATTCATTTAAAATTGCTCAAGAACAAACGTATTTTTACACGATAAACAAACATAACCTAGCGTATATACATAGTAACGGTGATTGTTCCACTCTTTGTAAGATAACCTGCTTCTAGAAAAACATGACAAGTGCTTAGCCCTCCTAAATAAATGATCCGTAACACTATGCTCTTTCTTACAAAAAAAAAATATTACAATATTTTGGTACAATTATTTTTAATATCTGTCTTTTGAAAAACGATAAAAAAATTAAATTTTTACTCAATAAAAATTACAATCTTATTTTTCAATCAGTTTGATTTTAACTTGCATCTACATACATGTTCGGTAGTATGTATTCAACAACTGCAGTGAATAAAGAAAATTCTATTTTTATGGAAAGTTCTAAACAATAAGAACATACAACTTTATTGTCCGAACTTTGAGTTATTAACTGCTCTACCATCTTAAGTGTAAGGATTTTGTATAAAATTTTTCCGTGTTATTATTATTATTATTCAGGCTTTATCTTGGTACAGTTATTTGTGATTTACTGTACCACGATACGTTATATAAAATTCTTTTAAAAAATAATTATGCTATGTTTAAAAAAAATAAATATTTCAACAAATATCTTTCTAACAAGGACTTTTATTAGAGTGATTTTTAACTTATTTCCCTTTCTGTCTCTCGGATAATATAGAATGTATTGAAAATTATTCCTGAATTAATATGATCCTGTAAAAGATTTCCATGGAAAATTATCCAAACGAAACCAGTAAACAGGTTAGTATTAAAAAATTTTATCTGGGGTTGGAAAATGGGGAAATTGTTTCCTAAAATATTTATAATCCAAAAATTCGATTTAATGTACGTATCTTATCGGATATTTAGAAATTGAACATATTTGTTTTATGTAGATCTGTTCACCAAACCATTTCGAGTGAGTGGTACGTGTAAAAAATTTTAATTTTTCTACGTGCTTCAAAAATCCTCTTGCCATACGCTCAGTATATACGAGTATATCTTACTTTTTTACACGCATCTTTCTCTTTTTGTATATTTTTTTCTATGCTGTACTTTTGGTCTTTATTACCTCAGTTAAACTTTGCTCGCACACTTTTCTTGTCACACCATCCTCTTTTCTATTCTCTTCAGATGTCCATTATTTCATTCTCTCCTGTGCCTTTCTTTTTAACGAATTTTTCATTCTAACACCTTTCAATATGTGCCATTCTTTGTCATAAACCCCTTTTCGTCTTGCTGATTACAATCGTAATGAATCATATTTCTGTTGCTTTTGTTTTACCTATATTTTTGCGAATCTCTATGCTCCTGCTTTATAGAAAAAAATAAGCTTTCTAAATTTAGACGAAAAAATTTGTATATTTTAGTCTAGTCAATTCACTCCACCGAGTCTATGCCTTTTTATATGTTGTTTGCGTATATATTACCCCTCTAATTCAACGATAAAAATCTGATGTAGATACTACATGACTTCCTTGTACGCCTATTAAATTACATATACACATTTGTTTAAAATGAAAAGTATATAAAATTTATTTCATTAATAACTTCTGATAGTTTTTCAATTTTTTATTGTTATTATTGTATTATTATGTTTTATTTTTATATATTATTATTATATATAATAATTATATATATATAATTGTTTTATATTATATTTTTACAATCGGAGGTTAATAATTAATAATAAATCAATATATTTAAATTGAAAAAAAAAGGTTAAAAAAAATTAGGAGATAAAGTCTGATTCTAACCAATGTGTCCTTGTAAGAGCCAAATATTTCATTAATTAAAATTTCATTTGGTTATCACTCTGGGAATGAAATTAAGTACTAGTTATGATATATCGTTGAAAAGCTCTCAATGAGGGCTTATTACTGCAGTTAAGAAAAAGTCAATAATCCAATTTTTTTTGCAATCAAAAGGAGAGGTGCACAACTACGTGTTACAACAGTTCTAAATCCAAAATTTCAACATTCTAAGGCTAATCGTTTTTAAACTATGCGAGATAAATACGTACATACATACATAACAGACGTCACGCCGAAACTAGTCAAAATGGATATTTCCGTAGAAATCTGGAAAAAGAATTTTTACGATCACAATACTTCCTTTACTTCGTACAAGGAAGTAAAAAATGTATGGTTTAAAACAGAATTAATTAATTAATACTGTTAAATACACTAAAAATTTGTATTAAATACTGAAATAAATTAGAAATATTTAAAATATAAACCATTTACAAATATATTATTTGAAATTTAAAATTAGATATCCATTACTATTGTTTCATTTTTTTTATCTCAGTGGTTAATAAGCAAACTATTGAAATTGCTATCTGAATTTACCTTATTAATTACTATGGAAAACGTTTTTTACTTTTCAAATTTAATATAATGTAATTTATAGTAAATTTCAAGATTTATTTATTGGGAATTGTAAATTATCATTGCGTTACTGTTTGTAAAATCCATCTATGTTAAATAGAGTTCGTAATTTTAATTAACATTAAGAACTAAATATTATTATTGTATATACCTGTGTACCAAGCGCACCCACCCATGTTTGGAAAATTTGAAAAAGTAAAAAAAAAACAAATATTAATTTTTTAATATTTGTCCTTACTTCCATCGAGAACGTTTGAAATACATTTCATGAACAATTTTTTAACCAGATCATCCGGTATTTCTGACCAAGCCGCACTAATCCACTCACGTATTTGTATCAAAAACGGTTTCTTAATTTTAACAGATGATGAATTCTTGCGTGTCGTGTTGGCCATCCGGTTTGTGTAGTGTTTAGGGTATTTTGTTTTAAATGGTCGTTTACGCAGTTATCTGCACGATGAAGAATAGGTGTCATTCCACTAGGAATAATTAACCTTATCACTCTTTCCTTGTATCACTCTTCTCTTTACACGATTGGTCATATGACTTTTAAAACTGTCCAATACAAGTATGGAAAGTTTTCATAATAAATCACCTGGTCGACCCTCCCCGACTCATTTAATCAAAGCTTATACTAATTTATTATACATTTTTCCATTTCTTGTGCTCTTATGACAATATCGGGTGGAAAATTTTCACCTTTCGGTAGATTTTTTATTTTAAAAATTACGTATGGGAATACTTTTTCCCATCCGAAAGTATTGTCAGCATCACCAACAGCGTTGTTCTTAGTAATCGGCATTCGTATGTGATCGGTTTTTGCACCTATACTTCCAATTTTTATTGTTGATGGCTTCAAAAGTCACCGGTATCTATTGAAATCGCGTATCCAAAGAGACGTTTATTCTATATTTGCTCTGCAAGTTTATCTTCTACTTAGGATATTTCGCGTTTTTCTGCTCTCTTGTTTTATCGGCTACGAGAAATTAGTTTTCATTCTTTTGCCATTTACAAATATAGGACTCTGCTATATTTACTTTTCTGTCTGTTGCATGATTTCTATGCTCCTTTACGTGATCCAGTGGGTTGGTCGAAGGTTCTTCGACTTCGAAATTTGAACTTTAGTTCAAATCCTAGAAAAGGCAGTTAGTTACTTTTATACGGAACGTATAAGTTAGTTACTTTTAGAACGTGGATAACGGTATTTTTTGTTGGTTGGGTTTCAGTTAACCACACATCTCAGGAATGGTCGACCTGAGACTGTGCGAGACACACTTCATTTACATTCATACACATTATCCTCATTTGTCCTCTGAAATAATCCCTTACGGCTAAATAGAGAAAGAATGAATATGAAAATGCTCCTTTATGTAAAGAATAACTCGTAAGTTCTCTGCACCAGTGAATGAACCCAGCTCTTTTTTTCATTCATTCTGTACATCGAATGTACACGAAACGTTTATGTACTAATCGGTCGTTGTCACTATAAAAAAATCGATGATAAAATGATCGATAAAAATGCTTTCGTATGAAATAAATAACTTTTGTATGAGAAAAATGCAAAGGACAGCTTCAGGTCGTAGATAAAAGTTTAATTTTCTAATTCTTGTAATTACTCATAGCCAAGTTTTTTTTTATCAAACAAAATCATTTTGTTTCACTGGATGAAGGTTCGTATTAAAATAAAGCAGTTTATATTACAATTTTGTAGGGACTGATTAATATATATATTACACTAGTGGAATAAGTATTCTTTCATATTTTGAAAGAAATGTTTCGCTCGAAACTTATTTTGAATAGATTGTGTATTTATTGTAAGTAGACTGATAAATTATTTGTGTACACCGTTATAAAATATTGTATTATTTATGTATTTGACCTTTTTACAAAAAAAAAACTAATATCTTACCAGGTTTCTATATATAAACATAATTTATTTTAGCCTGCTTATTAATGCATTATAAGTTGAAATATTTTATGTATTAATATTATTTGTTTATTTATTTATTAGAGTTTACTGAAAGATAATAATTTGTCTTGTTTCTTAAACGAGGCGTACTATTATTACATAATTTTTTTCCCATAGTTATAACTATGTATAGTTGTATGAACACTCGTGTACCGTAAGAATACGAGAGTAAAACCTGCTTGTTATCAAAGTGATCGTTTTAAATTGGGTAATTTTCTCTATGTCAGAATACTTTCTAACTCTCTAAATAAATTGTTCGTGGCCCTACCGATAATGTTTTTTATTTCTATATATTTTTTTGTCAACCTAAGAATTTTCGCATAAAATTCATTATAAAAAAATTCCAAATTGGTCGTGATTTTATAAAAATGATCCTTTACTTCCGAATTTTACTGTTTAAATACTGGACTATACCTTCAAAAATGATGATTCTTGAAATAAACCGGCGCAAATGTTTCTTTGATCTGCTTTTCTTCTATAAATATTATTCAGTAAGTGAAAAAATATCAATCTTAGGTAAAATAGTTCATGAATTCAATTTTAACTTGTTCTAGTTACGTTCTTATTTTCTTCCTAGATCTTTTTTAGTATTACGTTAAGATAATTTTTGGATTGTGAGTAAAAGTCGAGGTTGCATTCTTACAGATCTTGAGTTATTTTTTTAAAATCCTTTAGTTCGATAATGTTAATTATGTAGGAATTCTTTTCAAACATTAAAATGAGGAGAAAGTTTGTGAGTAAAATTGTACAAAATAAGGTGATTAAAAAATGGTCGGCAACACATTAAATATGCTGGATTCCTAGGAGGAAAATTAACGTTAAGAGGAACGTTACAGATTAAAGCATGTAAGTATCCAGCAAAAAATTGTGTTCAAAGATTTTTCTACTCTTTGAGTAATTTTTTGAGATACAGGACCTATGGTGATCGTATCTTCCCAACCCCTTTACCGATTGTAATCAAATACTGATGACATTAATAATTTATATTCAATAATTATCTTACAAAATTTCATAAAAAAACGGTTAATCCTGCCTGAAGATGTCAAGTAAAACCATAACTTACGAAAAGAGCAAATAAATTTGACCCATTAGTATTAAAAAATTATGTAATAATAATACGCCTTGTTTAAGAAACAAGAGAAATTATTATCTTTCAGTAAACTCTAATAAATAAATAAACAAATAATATTAATACATAAAATATTTCAACTTATAATACATTAATAATCAGGCTAAAATAAATAATGTTTATATATAGAAACCTGGAAAGATATTAGATAGTATAGTTTATAGCTCTACAGCAACGTTTCTTAATCTGAGGGTCGCGACTCCACGGAATTGCGGTAATATGAAAGCGGAGGGATCGGGAAATTAGCCTACAAATTTACACGTATACAATAATGAAATAATTTTATGAGAAAAAAAAACGTTATTATAAAAATTTTACCTTCTCACACAGATAAGACGTGGCGAAAGGGATTAATATTTTCAATGCGTTTCCATAAAATTTCCATATTCACGTCAACGAGCAAACCAAAACGTATCTAAACCATCAGATGTGAGTTGTTGTAACGTTTTAACGGTAGACATTTCGATGAGCTGGTCGTGAATCTAATCCGATAATTAGCAGGTGCAACACCGTTTTCACGAAATGGATTTAGTACCTATATCTTCGAGAAATCATTTTTATCTTCCGGGAAATACTCTGCCAACTGAATTTTTAGCTCACGCAAATACATCTTCATGCTATCCAAACTGTGGTGAATAATAGTACTTCTTCATCCAATATAATTTTTCTCAATATAATCAGAAGTGAGTTAAATCATATCAAAATGTTTGCTTTGAATGCGAATAATCCAGATATCAAGCTTCTTAATGAACGCATGAACTTTTTCTGTCGTTAATAAAATGTTGGGTTTGGACATCATAAGATGTCCTAAGAGTTGCTAACAACTCTTAATGCTACGAGATAAGATGCTACAAGTGTACTTTTATCAGTATGGCGTGATTTACAAATAGAATCTTGTTTTTTTCTCAAAGTACGTCATTTTCTTTCGAAAATTTCCAAGGGTTTGCTTTTATGATTCGGATATTTAGTTTTTATGTATCGAATTAATTTTGATGGCTTCTTGCTTTCATCGGAAAGGACTTGAAAGCAATCAATGCATTGTAGCTTTCCATTCAATGAGTTAAAACCATAATTTAAATAACTGTTATTGTACAACCTTGTCTTTTTATCAATCGAATTACTGGATGTATAGGTATATATACAGGTATATAGTTGATTTCGTTCTTTCACAAATTTATTCATTTTGCATAAAAATGTAATTAAAAAAAATAATAACAGTTATACCATTTAACCGCACACTAAAAAACCGAAACCTCAATCGTTCCAACGGAACTGCGCTTTTAAAAACTTAGATTAAGGCACCAAACGCACGCTTCGCATTTTGAAAGTAAACTTACGTTCTGCAGTTCCTTATTCCTCTTTTATACTGCTCAGGGCACGACGTGTTCAAACGTCATACGCATATTCGAACATGACGCTCTTACAGCGAATATTATGCTAGTAAACCGAATTACAAGGAGAGTGTACACATCAAATTGGAACTTGTAAAGTGCTCATGTTTGTACACTTCATACATTCATGTTCATACTACGCAGCTAAATAGTTTTAACTATGTATGTAGGTTTTTTATTTGCTACAGACCGTACAAGTGCAAACCTTACTTGCACTAGATTTCATTTCATTGATTCGTACAGTTATTTATTTTTAACTTACAAAGGAATCTTGTTTGTAACTAATAGAAAAAATTAAACCGTAAAACGTAACGAAAAAATTTTTTACGGTAACAAAAATCGGAGATGACTGATGTAAGACGATTTTACAAACAAGTAGTGCTTGATTTGCACTCACAAAGACCATTGGGTTGTCATTTGAGCATGTCTGCAATTTGGAACGCATTGTCTTTTCTCTTACGTCAGACTGGCTTTGATTACCGTCTCAAATTTACTTTAATAATAATTTTTATTTCAAACGTTAGAGGTTCTTTACTAAGTAACATAAAAATATTTGTTTATTACATAATTATTATATATTCTTTAGCGACCTTCATTACATAGTGCATTTATATTACAGTGTGTACTTCTCTTTCATTTACTTCATGTATATGTGAAGTTAATCTTTTAATAATGTTCGCTAGTTTATTGTCAAGATTATGAATTAATTATTATTGACTAATAAATATTATTATTCTATAAATATAATATTAATGATTATTATAATAAATCCTTGATTTTTTTAAACTTCCGTTTCTGTTTGTATTTGATTATGTTGTAAAAAGCATGTAAAGAAGAAAATGGTTTTTAAATATATTTCCTTTGGGAACTCTTGTAATTATGCGATTTACATAAATTGAACTTTAATAATTAGACTGCTAATTGAACTTTAATTAGAGTAATAGTGTAATATTATTACTTTTACTTTCCTGTCTAGATAGCGCTATAGCAGAACTATAGCTTTAGAAGAGAAATTATTTTAATCGGTCCAATTTGGACATAGGCAGTTTTCAACGGTTCTTGAAATTTCGACACCTTAGAAACCCAAAAACTGGACGAAAATTTTCCGGATGTTCGTATGTACGTGTGGGTGTTCGGTGCCACACTCTAAATCATCATATATCTTCAGAAACTACTGGGCCGATTTTGACGAAACTTGTTCAGTTTGCTTCTATATATGGTGCATTGATACCATTAAATTTTCAACGTAAAAAGTCAAGAAGGTGAGACTGTAGAGCAAGGTCGTCCTCAGTATCTCGAGATTTCGCCAAATTAATGTCATATTTTTCTTAGACTCATTTGTTAATTAAAAAATTAAAAAATCTGCAAAAAAAATTTTCAAAATCGCAACCCCACCCCAAAACACGCTGTTGTAGTCGCCAACAGACGACTACAACAGCATTATGTCAACACAACAATGTTGAAATCACAGGTGAGGGGTAGAATTAAATAAATGAATAATATTTAAACTGTGAAAAAGTAACTCGGTCTTACCGGGTCTTGAACTCGATCGTCCGGTTAACTCTGTACCTATACCATTATATGTTTTGCGTAGTATATGTATTGCGGCTATACCATTCTGCTGACTGTGCAAGCGAAATATGTACTATGTAAGTTGTGAAATTTCATTAATTTTGTTAGTGCCGATCGTCGCCGCTAGTACCGCCACACCTGCGCAAATTAAATACGCTATGCGCGCGCGCTTTAGTAGAATTGCTGAATTAAATAAACGAAAAATTATTATATTTAAATAAAATGATAAATATTTTATATTAAATTGTAGATGTACGTGTGTATAAGCCATGAATCAGAAACACCCACAGTTTTAAGGTTTTTTAAAAAAAACTTCTCGAATTAATTTTAACGTCGCAATTGATGAATGACGAACGTATTTTAATTTAATTAAAAAAAGGTTCATTAACTTTTAATTTTTGTAATATTTTGTGACCGTTGTAATATTTACTATAAAAATTCTTGTAAATTAATTACGAGAATAATAGGTATTGTAGTAATAATAATAATGATAAATGCAGTTATTAAATATTGTTAAGGTAAAACTCCTTTATTGTGTTTTATTCACTACTATAATTCTATAATTTTTTTATTTACGTGTGTCAAACGAAATACTGAATTTTATTTCAATATTAAAATTTACTACCGTAAGGCCTTAATTTTGTGTTACGTACATTATTTATTTTTTTTTTGCTTGATGTTTTTTTAAAAATAAATATTTTTATTTATAGTCGCATCAACAATTGAAGTCGGCGACTTATCAGTGAAATTTAACTGTACCGGTACATATGTAGTCTTGAACAGAGTCAGACCAACCATTCCTGAGATGTGTGATTAATTGAAATCCAACTGCCAAAGAACACCGGTATCTACGTTCTAGTATTCAAATCCGAATAAAAGCAGCTACCTTTATTAGGATTTGTAAAACTCTCGACTTCGAAATCAGTTTATTTAAGTTTTTCCATTAGACCAACCCGACGGGTGCTTGATGAATCAATTTACCACAAAAACTTTGAAAATTGTACGTGGGAAAATGGAAATTAATTTCGCAGCAATATGAATGCCATCCCTGACCGGGATTCGAACCAGGGACCCTCAGATTTTATAGAGTACCTAGACATATATAACGCAAAGTACGCGTATGAAATTGAAGAACATAATTTAATTTCATCCGTGGACTACAAGCGCCAGTTAGCCGTACAGTGTCTAATAAACATCGTATAAAATGCCTGAATTATATATTTTGTTGAATAACAAGATTTTTTTATCTATTTCTTCATTATGATAATAAAAACAAACCGGCCTAATCTTTTTATAACAAAACTGTATTATTTCTTATTGTTATATATCTTTCCAGTTCAGACAGTTTATATTTAGATCTAGCAATCCGAGTTGGAGTTGATTCTCTAAATTGATGAAGTATAATTATTTTTACTCAACACTTCATTTTTTATTTTTATCATTTAAACACATACCGTATAAGAATACTCTTTTCTAATTTTTTGTAAATGTGGAATTGTTTTTTCTATCTGTTCTATTGTCCGCATTATAATTATAATTCTGTTGTTTTCTCTTTTTTCTAATATTCCTTCATCATATCACCGAGCCGTTTCTTTTTGTCTTTCAGTCACTTATTTTATGGTTCTTTTTTATTCTGTATTGAATATCTTCCAATTTTTGGATTTATTTTTTGTAAAAATTTCCCTGTACTGGATTTATATACTTCAGAGATCATCTGTTTTTCTCTGAAGTTTTTCTGGCTTCTGACAACTAACAATTTAATTCAGTTTTCTTATTTTTAAAGAATTTGAATATTTTCTCTGTCAGTCTTTTGCCCATTCTTAAAAGTTACCCGTAAAACATTATTCTCTGTCGTATTGAATTTTTCTTAAAATTCTTCTTTCTCTTTTTTGTATTTTTTTCTTGTTTAGTTTTAAACATTCTGGTGCGTTAAGTCTTTTGGGTTTCATTACTCTGTTATATTATTCGACTTTTACGTTTATTAAGATACATTTTCAGTAAATTTCTTTTGTTGTTCGGTACCTTACTCCATTTTCTCGATTCTTTCGCGGATCGTAATTTATTTTAAACTATTTTATTGGATAGTTTTCACAAATATTAAAATTTTTCTTTCTTTGGATTTTTCATAATCTTGGGTTTAACGAATTCTGTGCTGTTTTATATTTATCTTGAATTTAATTTTTTCTATGATGATTTTGTTATCCGTTTTTCCGCTGTTTTTCTTTGAAAATTCATTTATTTATTAATTTATTTTTTCATTATTTTTTATGTAGGTTTTTATTATATTAATTTCTCCTTTCCCTCAACAATATCTACGGATTAAAGATTATTCAACATTCAAAATCTAGATTCCCGTTTTTATTTATTTTTCGTAAACGGATTTTCGATGCATTCTGTTCACGACTTTATTTTAGTAACTGTTTAGCATATTTGTATTGTAATAAAATCTGTGATTGTATAAGAAATAAGTCCTTGATAGTACTTAGCTGTGAAAATACATCTAATATTGCTGTCTTATATACTTTTGTTGGCAGTATCGCATTTCTTTCGTATGCATATGCGTATTAATGAATAACTTCGTGTCTGTGTTAATTATACCTGTATTTAGATTTGTCCTAGAGAAGCCATTGCTTTTGCTTTGGTAAAAAAGATCAAAACTTTCTTTTTGAATTCTTTAATTTGTTAAATCTTTAGGTTTTTCTATTATTTGTTAAATAAATTTAGTCAGTAATTTAAATAACGAGAAATGCAAGACAACTGTTGTTTCATTTTAGTTAAAACTTGTGATGTTAGTGCAATCCATTCACGCGAAAACACACACATTCTTTCTTTCTCTTTTTTTCAAAGAGTTTCCGTGGCATTTATTTCACTTTAGTTATATATTTCCTAAAACTATGTAAACAAAGTTAAGAATTATTGCAGCGGACAAACATTTATTATTTTAAAACCAAAATTAAATTCAAATTTGTAAAATAGAATACAAAAAATGTTAGTATAAGTTTAAATACATGTTTATTTATCGCCAAGAGTTGATTCCGTTCTCTGAAATGGTTGTACATATTCCAGTTGGCTTAAGTCCACTGGCAGCAAGAGGAAAAAATATTGGTTGTGACCTATATTTATTAGTTTGCTGTCATATGCTGTTGTAATGGTAAAAGCAGTAGCTATAGGCCATTCAAATTGTTGTTTGTAGAGAGAAAGGTTGAAAAATACCAAGGGCATTTATTACTAAAACCTATTATTTAAACTGTTTTAAATTTTTCCGTTGTTAAATTATTTCTTTTACAGATTTAAAAAAATAATGGAACGTTATCAAATTTTTTTTAATCTACGTACTTTACTCTCTTGCTGATTGTTTTATAAATTAAAAAAGAATGTTTTATTTATTATTCCCTTAAATATATAATATACGTATAATTTCGTATTTAACAAATTTTGATCGGTTTAGGGATTAGATGTTCCTATTAGTTGTTTATAGCAGAGCTATAGGTTTAGAAGGGAAAGTATTGAAATTATTCCAATTTGGACATATGTGTTTTTCACCGTATCTTGACGTTTTGACACCTAAGGAACCCAAAAAACCGGATGTTACCCCAAAAAATATCCACTTAGTCACTAGTCTATTTACAGCATATTTTGGAGCGGGTAGTAATTTTGCAAGTTTTTTTGTAAATATTATTATTTTTTAATTGTTAACAAATGTGCCTAACAAAAATAAGACCTTAATTAGGCGAAATCTCGAGATATTGAGGGTGACCTTGCTCTACAGCCTCATCCCGTTTGACCTTGTTAGTTGAAAATTTAATGTCATCAATGCAGCATATATAGTAGTAATCTGACCAAGTTTGATCAAAACCGGTCTTGTAGTTCTGGTGATATAAAGTGATTTAGGGTTCGACAGCTAACACCGAACATACACTACGTTCATACTAACATCCGGAAAATTTCCATCCGGATTTTTTTGGGTTCCTTAGGTGTGAAAACTTAAAGATCCGTTGAAAACCGAAATGCCCAAATTGGACCGATTACCATACTTTCCGTTCTATAGCTATAATTCTGCTATAGCACTAGGCGGGAAAGAAAAACTGTGTTTGTAGTCGTCTGCTGCATTAGAACATCACAGTGGAGCGGTAGAATTAAATAAATGGTACGTTAAGCCTCGCGGCTACACCAGATGCCGAACGTACAAGCAAAATTTGTTCTATGTAAGTTATGAAATTGCATTAGTTCAGATAGTACCGACTGTCGCCAGTAGTACCTCCACACCCGCGCATATTAAATATACGTTATGCGCGCGCGCTTTATTTAGAATCATTGAATTAATTAAACGAAAACATATTATATTTAAATAAAATAGTAAATTTTTAAATTAAGTTGTATGTGTAAGCTATGACTCGGAAACAACCCACAGATGTAGAACTTTTCCTTCACGCTCTAGAACCGCGTTTTAACTGTTTTTTTTTAATGTTGTTGTAAAACCAGGTGGAGTTTTGTAGTAGTAGAACTTGAATTACAAGAAAAAATGGCGAAAATGCGGAACTTTAATGCATAATCTGTCTTATGATGTATACATTTTCTTTAAATCAATTGAAACTCAAAAATAATTTAAAAAAAGAAGAATGGTCCATATGGTATAACACTTATTTCTTTTTCCCTTCGACTGATTTGTAAAGTTATATTTTTTGAAAGGTAAGTCTTTTATTTCTTTTCGACTTTTGTAATCGCGCTACTCGTTTATTTATTGGCA
This sequence comes from Lycorma delicatula, assembly GCF_047948215.1. Classification (NCBI taxonomy): domain Eukaryota; kingdom Metazoa; phylum Arthropoda; class Insecta; order Hemiptera; family Fulgoridae; genus Lycorma; species Lycorma delicatula. Next base: position 74,260,208 of record NC_134455.1, read on the forward strand.
TTTATAATATATATATATATATATATTTTTTTTTATAAATATTAGATTTAAATTGATAGCGATGGAAATTTTTTTTAACTAACAAATTTTATCGATGTATACATTTCAGTTATGATTATATGAAACTTTAGTTAATACCTCAGTTACTGTATATAAGAGACGAAAGCAAGAAGCTGAGCAGCTTGTTCAAAACTTTCTTTGTAGTTAAGTATTTCACTATATACGCTAGGAAGGTGACTTCTAATTGGAAATAGTTTTTTGTCGACATTTCTTTGATAGAACCGATATAATTCCTTTGTATAACCCCCCCCCCCGCACCAAAGGATTTTTTTAATACAAAATCAATACAGGATTTAAGCTTTCACTTTAATTTCTTATTCGTCTAGTGATCATTAAATTTTATAATTGATTTTTTTTTTTAAATATTTGAATAACGTTTCGATATTATTTTATACGTGTTTTATTAAAATAACAAAGTGATTTTCCTTTTCTGACTTGAATAAACAGTTATTTCCGTTATTTTTATTTTATCTGTCCATTTTATTTTCCTACATACCTGCATTTTGAAAGCCCAGCTTCTTTTTTTCTTATTTTCCTTGTTTTCATTCGTTAATATGCATGCATATTAGTAATAGCTTTGTTTTGCTTTAAAAAATAAATTCAATTTGCTCAATAGAGATTAGAAACATAATAATAAAATTTAATTATTTCTCAAAACTATGATTTAAATAATTCATTTTTTTTTCAAAACCTCCGATAACAAGTAGAAATATCTACTTGAAAGATGATATAACGCAACGATCATGATCCACATTCAGTGCAATAATGTTTTTTTTTTTTTTTTTTTTTTTTTTTTAGTTTAAGTTTTAAATCTTGATAAACATTTTTTAATAATTCAAATTATTTTTTAAGTTCTCTGAGAGAAGAGTAAGCATTATTGAGACGATCTAAAAGGAAATGAGATCTTAAAATTGTACTTGGTAGTAGACGAAAATGTAGATGAATATGTTTTATAAGGGACTTGTCTAAGGCCGGATATGATGATGATAATAGTCAGGTTGTTTAAGTTTCTTCTTTTTTTTCATTTACGCCATTGTTACTTTTTTTACGCCATTATTACTAATTTTTTTTGCTTAAAAAGTTGAAATGAAAAAAAAATTCGCGTTCCTGATCTATTAAAAGTAAATAAAAACAAGAACGTAGTAAATTAATCTATTTAGATTTTATTAAAAGAGGTAGATTATTGTAATTAGAAAATAATTTTCACAGCAGTAGCCTCAGATCAACTTTTTATTCCTAGTTTATTATATTCAAGATAGTTTTTTTACTCCTGGATTATTGTATTAAAAATTGGATGCCCTCATGAATGAATAGATGTATAATTTAATTTTACAATAGCTCGTTGATAAATTGTTCTAATATTCTAAGTGTGTTTTGTGCGCTAGTATACTCATGGAATATACGCAAATATAAACATTCATACCCAAAGGGGTTATATGCAAAATAATACACGAAGAATGTAAAAATCTTTCAGGACGTGTTTTGCTGGTGAACATAACGAAGAAACTTCATAAAACGTGGCTTAGGAAATGCTTCGTAAATGAGTGTCTGGTGGCAAAATATTTTGCCCTGATTTCTGTACCTTCGGTACAATTAAGTCAGACAGTAATTTTTGGAACAAAGATTAAGCGCAAATTTAGTGGTAATAAATGAAATATGACCTGAAAAATTGAAAAAAATAAGTCCTAGAATTGTATTTTTTGTAGTTTTAGAGAAATCTTGAGTAAAAAACAAAATATTGGAGTCGAAACACTAAACTATGTTTGGTGTAAAAACACTTTGTTAAAAACCACATAACAGTTTTTAGTAAACCTTGTAAAGAGTTTGATTCCGAGTAAAATGATATGAACAAAGTCCACAGAAACTAAATGATAAGAATTTAAAAGTTTATTAAAAACAAAACATTTCAAAATGTGACAAATTTAACTAGGTAATAGACGAACTAAAATTTTCAATATTACAAAACAAAAGAATTAGATATTGTAGTTAAAAAATATTTTATTTATTTTTGTAAAATATGTACAAAATTAAAAAAAAAGATTAAGACTTAAAGAAAAAACACATCAATAAAACAATTTAATATGGTAGCGTCTTGGCCTTTCATCTCGAGGTCCTGAGTTCAAATCCCGGTCAGGCATGGCATTTTTCATACGCTAAAAAATTTCTTTACCTTCCACACAAAAGCTTCAAGCTTATGTGTTGAGATATAGCAAAAAAATATATTATAATTTAAAATTATTTTTATGTAAATTCGTTTGAAATGATTTCTTTCATAAGTTGGCAGTACTAACAGCTGATTCCAGCAAATAAGTTTTGTATCACTGGACCATTGTCATCTTCTTCATATACTGTACTACTAAACGACATCCTATCGGGGAAGAGAAAACATAATTCAGCACATTGAACGTAGCCCGTGGGCATCAGTACCAGAAGAATTTCTTACCTCAGTGGTTTAACAAAGTAAGAATACTTCGAGAAGAAAAACTCCAACCATTTAATTTACAAGTACAAAATTACTTCCTAGAGATTTTTCAGTACGTATAAATGTTTGTCACTGGATTCTGGACAATGGTAATAAAGTAGATTTTATTTTATTTACCGATAATATCACATTTATAAGAAGCGGTATTTCTAATTAAAAAAACTGTCACATATGGAGTCACGAAATTCCATACGGCACCGTCAAAAGTGCATACCAAAACAGAGGTTCCACGTAAACGTTTGCTATTAAACTTGGAAATTCTGATCGTATTTAGTTTCTGTAGACATTATTTTTACCATTTTACTTAAAATCAAGTAATCTACAAGTTTTGTATAAACCTTTATGAGTTTACTTACCCATTAACAAATTTTTTATACGCCAAACATAAAACATCATGTTTCTCGATCCCAATGTTTTGTCTTTTACCCTAGATTTCTCGATAACTACTAAAAATATATTTCTATTTTTTCCAATTTTTATGTCAGTTTTCACATAAAACCACCAAATTTACCCCTCAATTTGGATCTCAAAAATTACAATCTGCTTTAATTTTTCCGAAAGTGCATCATCAGGGCGAAATTTTTCACCAGCCGATACTCGCTAACAAAGCGTTTCCGAACGTATGCTTATACAGGCGTTCTTTTTTATTTTCAATAGTAGAACACACCCTGAAAATTTTTTACATACGTGAATAATTTTGTATATTATTTCTAATATAAGAGACATACTGCGGTTCAATAAAAAAAAGTACACGCTAAATAAATCAAGATATTTTGGTTAAGAGAAAAGGGATTGTAAAGTAAAATATGATTCAATCAACCTGAACTTTTTTTTTTTTTTGTTATTAAAGCTTCATTATTATTATTGCTTCATTATTGGTAAAGATGAAATGCGGACCCATTTGGTAAAAATATAACGTAAACAATATAATTGTATACGTTTATTAACTGTCGATTTTTTTTTACACAGGCTTCTTTCTATAGGAACCGATTTCCTAAAATAATTTTGCTTTTATATTTTATAAATTCGTTTTTCAGGATTAGAGTATTGTTATCTGTATGTATAATCCAATTTGTATTATATATTAAAAAATAATAATAGTCCAAAAAAAATAATAAATCGTCCAAAAAAAAAAAATAATTATATTAAAAAATAATAAACACAGTCCACATAATAGAAACATGTCTCCTTTTATAAAAAGGCATGTATAGTCACGTCGATCGTTCTGTAAATTACGTTACAGCAGCTGTACACTTCACTTCGATTCTTACATACCCTTCTACCTCTTTGACATTCCTTCACCACCAGCTATCACTCAATCTTTTCTTCTTTCATTTCACTCTCCATGTCGGTGATATACATTGTATGATACATAAAATCTAATGTGTAGTACGTAGACTGCACATCAACCCAACAACGTCAATTTCATCATCGGTTGCTTTAAACTTCTCAATAAAAAGCATTTGCTTCAATCATTTTTCTTTTTACCAACTTGGCATATTGAAGTTGTTATTCAAATAACGTCTTATTTTTTTTCTCCCCCTTCATTTAATTTATGTGGACCAATGAACTTTTTTTAATCGAAACAGATAACATATATGTTTTTGTTTTGTTTCAAATTTATTTTTAATAAATTATATTGAATTTTTATTTTAATTTAAAAATGTGAATGGTATTTACTGGTTTATTAGTTTCAAATTCAAATGTAGGCGACCAGCTTTGCTTATTTCTTTCCATTGGCCAGAAATCGGTTTTTCTTGCTTTAATAAAATTTATTTAAAAAAATTGAATCTGTATTATATTATGTCTGAAACATTTTTCAGAGGTTCGAAATTTTATTTGTTATTATATTATTTGCGATAGAGAATGAATAGACAGGTTCTATAGGATAAACAGGATCTATCATTCTCTAAGATAGATCTATCGCGGGTACCGTGCTTTTTTGGTGGTTGGGTTTCAATTAACCACACATCTCAGAAATGGTTGACCTGAGACTGTACAAGACTACACCTCACTTACAGTCATACATATTATCCTCATTTATCCTCTGAAGTAATACTTGACGGTGATTCCTGGAGGCTAAACAGGAATAAAGAAGATAGGTAGAGAGAGAGAGAGAGAGAGAGAGAAAGAGACATATAACAAACATTCGCTGTCGTTATGATGTTTAGGAAAAGTTGTAATGTTTAATTTTAATTCATAATTCGGTCAATAGTTCATATATGTGTGCTAATTAATACAAATAACTAATAAGTTAATATCAAAACTAATAATTTTGATACAAATAACTCCGCAGTTCTGTCCTACAAGTTAAGAAACTTTTTTTGGGATTTTTACATTCTTAAACTGCATTTACTTGAAAATTTAAAGAAAAACATATTAGGGAAATGAAGTTCTTAACTTTCATTGGAAAAACTTTTTCGTAATGTATACTGTGGTGTGGTGTTTCTTATAAATAAAAATTTTCGATTTTTACACGACTGTCCAAAAAGGAGTGTAATGTATTTAGGGTGTATGTATGGTATGTTTTTTCCACCGTAGCAGCTCAACGGCTGAACCGATGTAGATGTATAACCCCGCGTTGGGATTCTTACGTTAGGGAGTGTCGTAGATATATATATATATATATATATATATATATTAAATGGATTTAACAAATTTGAAAAAATAAATTATACTTTATAAAAATACTGTATGGAAAATTGTCACCCGCGCACTCTTAATTATTCTATATTAGTAATTATCCTATATTTAAGAGCAGTGTTGTTTTTGGCATTCGTGTTTTTTAATATTTAAGCATTTGAATAATTTCTTTACAATTCTTTAAGCAATTGAATAATTTTTGTTTACATTAGATTTTATTTTCACAGTAATGTATGTGATAAAAAAATAGGATAACATTTCAGGCAACATTACAATATTAAGCAAAAATACTTCAAGGTTAAAAAAATAAGATTACTTAAATATATATACAACATACATAAGATTACAAATATATATATATATATATATATATGTGTATGTATGTATGTATGTATGCATGTTGTAAATTATGTCATTAAAATTTTGTGTTCTGTTTTTCGTAGATAAGGTGCGTTTATTATTTGTTTTATCAAAATTCTTTAATGTCTTAAAAATTTATTATATTTTAATAATCTATTCAGTAAAATAGATAATGTATATATAATTTTTTCACTATAAAAATATAATCTTGTCTTATTTCTCTGTAAAGTACCTTTTTACTTACCAAAATGTTTTACATAAAAATTTTAAAACGCGGTTTTATATAGACGAAATTTCTATTATATTGTTCTTTTCTTTAATCGTTTGGCTTATTTGACGGACTTATTTCATTCCGCTAATCCGTTTTTCTTGTCTTTTGTCATACGCTTTGAACTCTTATTTAACATCTAAATTTGTGTCTGTATCATCTTCCTGATGTAAAACATGAAACTCTGTATGAATAACACGTTTTGATATCATTCTTGTTTTCTCATTAGTTGAAATGACTAAACATATTATTATCAGCTTGATTCGTTGTATGCAACGGAGGAATACCATATGGATACGTGTTACGTATACAGACACATCGTTAGGTCTTTAATCGTAATTGTATGATTTGTATCATAATTTGTATATGTAGAATATATAATACGTCTTGTAAATCAATAAAAGTGAATATATCTTTTGAGATAAATTCAGTTAAAAATTTTTTTTTTCATTCCTTTTTTTGTCTTAAAAGTTTTTATTTCGATTTTTAGCGCTCCATCTAATATTCAATCTATTCCTGTAAAGAACGCTTTCCTGTTAGTAAAGAGTATTTGTTAAAAGGAATCATTCTTGATTTAGTTTGTATTTCTTTAATATTTGTCTAATTGTAATCTTTCTAATACATTTCATTAAGTAAACATTATTTTTAAATTCAGTTTTATTCTCTTTGATTTTTTTGTTGTTGCTGTAAATACAATATTTATAGTTTCATTTATATATTTCTTCTTATTATTATTATTTATTAATGTAATTATTTATGTAATTAATACTGTATTTGTGTTTATAATATTATTAATAAAATGTTAGAGAAAGGAGGTTCAGTTACAATGCGTCACGACTTAATAAGTCAATAATGGCATTCTAATAATTTTTTTTATATCTAAGAAGAGGCGAATGGCCTGAATTGTTGTCCTTAGATCCAAGGCCATTTGTAAAGGTGATTTTATTAAATTTTATTAACGGTAAACTGGGACAAATAAATTTATTATTGTTAATTTATAATATTCTTATTAACAGTATATTAATTTCGTAATATAGTATTAATAGATGTAATTTTATTTTAGTTCAATATAATGTATTGTTTTCTAATAAAAAGAGGTTATATAATTTTTTTTATGTATTATCTATTTGTCAGTCTTACGACTGTGAACGTAGAAAGTATAAATTACATTAGCCGGAGATGTTTTCTCTGAGAATAATATTTTTACGGCTAGTCTCTCTAGTGAACAGAGCCAATCGCTTGTAAGACTGAATATCACACTCATCGTGTCTGGTTGGAAAGATGATTTATTCTATTCAGTGATTTAGGCAATAAGAAACCAGTTCTCTGTACATTTCTCCCTGTTAAGTTAAGCATGGGATGTTTATTATTCTTGAGAATATCTATATTACTTTCCTGCATTGTGTCTCATGACAGGTTTTATAACCACTAGATTAACACGTACAGCTGAAGTCCAAAATCTGAGTAGTAGTAGTAGATGTGGTTGAAAAAGCAAATTATATTATATACAAAATTGTCACCTTCGCACTCTTTATTATCCTATATTAAAGAGCAATGTTTTTTTTTGGCAATCATGTTTTTTAATATTTAAATCTTGTTTTACATTTTTTAAGTAAATGAATAATTTTTGTTTTCATTAGATTTTATTACCATACTTATGTATGAGATAAAAAAATATGATAATATTCAGGCAGTATTACAATATTATGCAGAAATAATATGGTTAGTCCAAGTATACGTGTTTGTGATGTTCCGGGTGATTCAAAAAAGACTTCACAATTTTAAAAGCATATAAAAATTTATTGAGATAACTTTCAGATTGGGTTAAGGTCTCATTTCGTTGAAAAACACATCAATCTTGTCACCCAGCATTCACTGTCGTTCGTTATGGCTTCCATTTTTAATGCGACATACATCCCACCTGAATTCGCTTTCATTTCAGACTGTAACTAGGGCAAGTCGGGCGTTACATCTGCAACTGCGTTATTAATTCGATGTCAGCTCAATAAGATCAGCAGAAAAATGTGATAGGTACATTAACCCGATCATTAATGAAATCCTCACAAAAAAAAAAAATCTAGCGGATCAAATCTGGGGAGTAAAGTGGCCACTCATTGAACCTTCACGATTAGTCCACTGACCTGGAAATCGAATATCAAAAAAATTTCGGACTTGTAGGCGGTTGTGATGTTGTGCCCGTCTTTTTGACAGTAATGGCGTCCATCTGTACCTGAGTCATCATCGTGTACCTGAGGAATTAAAAAATTTTGAAGCATGTCTTGATAAACGATACCATTTACGTTTGTCTCCTGGTAGAAGAACGGGTCATACACTCTTTGTTTGCTTAGAGCATAAAAAACATTGTCCTTAGGGCTATAAAAAATGTGCTGCATAGTTTCATGAGGATTTTCGTTACCCCATAATTGGGCGGTTATGGGTGTTCACCTTATTACTAATGTGAAACGTTGATTAAAAATGTATTGTCTGCAATCTATCCATCATTTCCACACAAAGCTGCAGTCAAGAAACTTTGTCATCTGTAATGTATTGAACTATGTTAGTTTGTGTGACTTAAAGTGCAATCGTTTACGTAATACGCGCTAAAAGTCGTTTGTGGAATGTCACTTTCACGTGAAGCACATCGAGTTGATTTCTTCGGACTACGTGCAGAGCTTTCTCTAAATTGTTCTACATCAACTTCAGGGACCCTTGGGCGTTCTGATGATTTTGTATGTTTAACAGAACAAACTGTCTCAATGAAGGTTTGGTGCCAAGAGTAAATTGTACGCCTACTAGGAGGCTCCCTACCGTACTCTCTACTAAAATTACGTTGAACTACAGTTGCGGATTGCAATTCGCGAAACCAAAACACAGCGAGCGAGTACTTTCCGCACCAGTAAATGTATCCATTTTTAACAACACTGGTGACAGCGCTGGTGGCCAAATTCGGTACTAATGAACTATGTAAGTCAAACATGATGTGTTTTGCTATGAAACGAGACCTAAACCGAATCTGTAAGCTATCTAAATAAATTTTTATATGCTTTTAAAATTTGTGAAGTCTTTTTTAATCACCCGGTATTATTAGTTTTAATACTACTGATACTACAAACATTAAATAACTATTTATTAAAAGCATATTGAATAGTGTATTTCAGGTGTTTAGTAACAGTCGTGACTATAACAAAACAACATTATTATAATATAACTGATACAAATGCACGTCTCCACTATACTAATGACGTACAGTACTGCATTCCTTTCAACTAATTAACGCTTGAATTGGACTAATACACATCAATATTACTAAACGTGATTTAAATTTTAAAAAAAAAGTAATGATAAGTTTAAAGTAATTCTTTCTAAATACCTTACTTGAAAATATTTCTCTGTTTGAGTAAGAAATTGCATCGTTCTAATATTTCTGAAAATATTTGGAAGCATATTTTCGAGCATTTAAAAAGTAAATCTGTTTTTTTTTTGGGTAAAACCAGTTGTTGACCACTATTAGATATTGTTTTATTTGATGTAACATTTGCGTATACTTAAATGTATACATTTTTATTTGATTATTATAAGCATGTAAATACGTTAACGATTTTAAAAATTAAATAATAACGATGCTGTATTTTGATACTAGATGTATTTTGTTATTACAAGCAAATTTAAATATTGAACCAGGCTACAAATTTTCTTATAACAAGATCGTTTAATTTTCAAAATTTACCCGTAAAAGAAAAATTTATCATATTAGGTCATGATTTCACGTCCAGATTACCAGTCCTAGTCATTATGATTATCATAATCGTGATTATGCTATTATTACCACTTATATAAATTTTTTCTCTTTTTGTTCTTTTCTCCCGGGCCAGATCCTGCAGTTAAGTATTACACAGCCCAGGGGAATGTCCTTTACTCTAACGGTCCCCACGTCTCGGCCCGTCGGTCGGATCTCACTTTGCGCCCGCCTCAAACTCCCAGAGTAGGATCCACCATGCCCGGCTATGTCGTCCCTGGGTCCCCACTCCAGGAGCCGGGACTCGGTCTTTATGCCAATGCCTCTAACGGGGACACCCCGAGTGGGGCATCCCCGCCGGGACTCGGTCTTTTTCGGGGGTGCAAGAGTCCCCGTGCCTCATCGTTACCGCCCACTCCTGCAACCATGGGCGAACGGTAGCTCTGCAGAGGACTGTCCCTCATCCCCGAGCCCCCCCAATCCTTCTCCTGATGAACCCTCGCCACGAACCCTCCAATGGTATCAAAACTCTTGGGGCTCCGCAACATGGTGGCGATGATGTTCTCCATGCTGAGCGGTCCGGTAATCGCCGAGCAAACTAGGCGGTATTCATCCCACTGCGGGCATTATCCGGGTCGCCGCAGTAAGGGCAGTAGGGGTCATCCGCTCTCTTCCTACCACACAGGTAGGCGCGGAAGACCCCATGACCGGTCAGGAATTGCATGTGCCAGTAGTTCAGCTCACCAAATCTGCGAATGGCCCACTTATATTACATTTGTTTTAAACTCTTATGTCTTTTAAGTTCGTTCTTTTTACTAGTTCTACGTTCACTAAATTGCTATTATTGCTTTTACAAAAATTATTTAATAGTGTTTAATTTTACGATCACTATTTATTTTGTTTTTGTTTTTATGTTGGAATATTATGTTGTGTTATTGTATATTAAAAAGATATATATATTTTTTCTTACTACTCTATTGATGTATCTAAAAATGCTATTTATATATTGCTCAGTTCTTGTTAAACATGTCTGTCTACTCGGTTAAAGAATTATGAAGTGATTAATAAAAGATTACAAATTGTTAATATCTTTTAAACTCGTTAAAAAATATGTTTGTTTTTTATTAATATTTCATGTTTTAGTTTAATCTTACGTTTATAATTTTATTCATTTATTCATACTCATTTAATAGAATAAAGCAAAAAAATTATATCACTGAACTGTTTTAATTAGATATTTTATTATTAGATAAATCATTTATCGTTTGTTATAAAACATTGTATAAGTGAGATGTAAACTTTTTTAGGAGTGCAATGAAAGTTATGTTGACTTTTTTTTTACTGAATGCGAATTACTTCTGGAAGTTTTTACGAACTCCCTATTTATACACCTGGTAGTAATTTATATCACCCTTTTCTTGTGTGTACTTTTAATTTTTATTGCACTAACTTTAAAGACAATAAGTTACATTTTGTGTAGCACTAAGTTTCTTGTAATGTTTTTTCCTTATTACCTTCAACTTGATTACCATGAACTACAACTGAATCATTCTTGAGTTTTATTGAAGTTATAAAATGTCATGACCCGGTAGAATTGCCTGATACTACCGTAGTTTTATGTATGTGTGTGGGTGTGTATGCGCGCGTGAGCATGTGTCAGTTGCTTTGAAATAAAAATTCTTTATCCTTCTATAGATTATTTAATTGAGTAAATATCTTTTTAATATTAGTAAAAGATTTCTTATCGAATTATAATTCTTTCGTTCGTAGCTGATAAAATATAAGCTAAAAAACTGGTTGTCAATCAAAAAAGTTAGCCTCTGGATTTTATGCTCTCAATTTTTTTATAACTAAAAAAATGCCCTTTTACAAAAATGCAGTATATAAATATATTTAATATTTATTTAATAGCAAACTTATTTATTTATTTACTTATAAATAAAAACTATTTAATCAAGAACATTGTTTTTAGATTTTCATTAAATCCTGATAAGTAAAAGTCCAAAAAAGATAAAGAAAAAATGTATTACAATCCCCAGTCATTCCCGTCGAGGCTTCGCCCGCGCTAATGGTTACTTGCTTTTCTCATCCCGGTCAGGGCATATTTAGCCGGTCATGGCTCGCTTTGCTCGCACTTCCTGTCTAGCCAGAGGGCTCTACCTCTTGAATCCCGTTCTGTTCATTAAAATCATGGTTTTGAGAATAATAATGATAAATAAAAATTAAAGTCTATTCAATTTATAAAAACTGCCGGTGTATTGTAATTTTTTCAGAGCAACAGTTTGGTCAGTACAGGACCCGAAACTTTGAGTGATCCGAAGAATACGGGTTGAAAATAGTCGGCCTCATCTAAAAAATAATAGTTACAGCTGGTTACTCGTCCGTATGGGTAAAACTATACTTTCCCCGGTTCGTAGTGTTACCCAACAAACACTAGGAAACGATCGTACTACATTTCTCATAAAAAAAAAACAAAAATGTTTAATTACTTGTATTTTATGTTTTTCAAGTAACTGGAGGCAGGTGCAGTCAGTCGCCTCACACATACAGTAATAGTGGCTCAAATCGAGTGAATATCGTTGTTCAGTACAGTCGGAAATGGGTAAAATTTGTAATCATTGTTCAATTTTTTTACCTTTCTTCATCCCTTTCAAGGCCGAATTTTGAAAAATCTAGAAATTGGTTTTTAGATATTTACATGAAAATTACACAAACCAAAAATTAAGTTGTTATCTTTATTTGTTAATAAGAAATTTAAAAAAAATCTGGGTATCCAAAAAAATTCAAAATCTATGTTAACTCTTTAGATTTGGAATTTCTAAAAATCTAGAAATTAGTATTTATGCATTCACATGAAGATTACACACACGAAAAATCAATTTGATATCTTCATTTGTTACCGATAAATTAAAAAAGTAGTATATTTCATTATTACTTTATTTTAACCTTTTAAACTCGGAATTTCAAAAAATCCTTTTTTAATATACACTTTCACTGTAAGAACATGCATAAAAATTTTCATCAATTTGTCTTCAGTAGATTTAGTTGGGCGTTGTTGAATCAGTCAGTCAGGACAACTCGCTTTGTAGATACAGATAGTACATATATATAGTACTTCTTTATACGTAGGCTGTTCCGAAATGCGTTGACCAAATTTAGGGATCTTATTCAGATATGATTCAAAATAAACAAAAAAGAAAAAAATGGTCAAATGCTTTATCTTGTTTCAGTTCTCTCCTATTTGTATTTTTTAAATAAAAATTTATATCTTAAGAACGGATTGAGATATTTTAATGAAATTTGGTATATATTGTCTAACAATATATTCTATACAATATATAAGTTTCAAAGTTTTATCTTTTTGAAAATTCCATTAATTTTCTTTAATCATTATTAGTTCCATAAGTACTATTAATAATAAAATTATGTTCGTATGAGATCAAACGTTAATCCTTTTTTGTGAAAAAAATTATACCTCATTTATTGAAATCGGTTAATATATCAACTATATAAAAATATATCAGTACCGTAGAACTTTTCTGTTGCAGTTCTATTATTATTAACGATTATTATTCTAAAACAAAATTATTACTACTACTTATCTTAGAGTAAAAAAATGTTTTCCTGAATGTGAACTAATGATTATGAAATAATATATATTTCATAATAGTTAAAACTGTAGTTTTAACTATTATGAAATTCTCTCCTGAGGCAGGTCCTTTGCACTACGTCCGACATCATTCTCTTCCATCTCCAGCGAAATATTTAGTTTTTAATAGCTTTTATTTCTTTGTTAGATCGTCTCTATATTTTTCACTTCTGGTTTTTTTTTACAGCTTCTATTGACTTTTGTAGAAGTAGTTTATTTAATAACACATTTTTTAAAGTTATTTTAAAGATCAATTTAAAATTTGTTAATTATGTTTGTATTAAACGCATAAATAAAAGTACATGTTTGTAAATTCTTTTAACATTCGGTTAATATCAAAATGTATATAAAAAAAGAAAGTAAATTACAAGCTTTTAAAAAATTTAAAAAATGCATTACCCAGTAAACATAAATAGAAGATAATCTTGTTTTCAATATAATAATATATATAAAGTTGTCCGTTTTTAGCAATACTACAATGAAAAGGATGGGGCGCGATCTCAGTTCTATTTTGCAACTTAACTTTAGTTCAAGCGCGCCCCAATACTTTTCATTGTGGTCTTGCGAAAATATAGAACTTTACACATATTATTTTGTTGAAAACAAAATTATCTCCTGTTTGTGTTTACTGGATAATCCAATTTTTTAGATTTTTTAAAAGCATGTTTTTCTTTTTTTTTCTTTTATACTTTTTATTACTGCGATGTTTAAGTATTTAATTACTACCATAAATGCTACCAAGATCGACGGAAGATGCAGGTATTGTGATTTTACAGAACATTTTGAAAACTTTAAAGTAATACGGGAGGAGTTTTCGATATCTCGTACAAGAGTGTTCGTAGCGTTATGTTGGTTGATCTACTACATCGATGTTCATCTTAAAAGCCTACTGCGCATGTGTACTACTCCTCTCCACCTTCTGCGCATGTGTTCTACTCCTCTTTACCTTCTGCGCATGAGCATGTAATAACTGCGGAACGAAAGTGAACTAAACAAAAGCATGTTAGATTTGAGTACTAGATCGTGGATACCGTGATCTTTGGTGGTCGGGTTTAAATTAACTACACGTCATTTATATACATACATGACATCTTCATCCATCCTCTGAAGTAATACCTAACGGTGGTTCCGGAGGCTAAACAAAAAAGAAAGAAAAAAAACATGTAATAACATATTGGGAAACTTTCTGATAACTAGTTCTGTAGTAATCTAAGTTGAAAGAAAAAACACTGAATTAAAAAAAAAAATTAAATCGCCTTTTTTATAATTAAATTTGCTCTAAAGTTTTAATAAAAAAAAAAGTTGAGTAATATTATTATTTTTAAATTTTAGTGCATTTTATGATAATTAAAGAATGTTAATTATAATAACAGTTATTCAGATCTATTTTTTCTCTTCTGTGCAAAGTCTCTTTTTTAGTTACGTAAATATTGTTAAAATAATATTATACTTAAATGTTTTTTGTTTTTTTTTTTAATTCTTAAGACCGTTAGAAATTAAATAGTGAGTAGCTGTATCATTTCTAAGGCAGTTGAATTTACGAAAAATTTGTTCGTGTATTAGTTTATCAAATGATAATAATTATGAAACAGTGAAAAATTCTTAATTACAGTTACACCAGTAAAATCTGATTAACTACTTTCTGTTTCCACTTATCCAAATGTAATATATATATATTTTTATTATTACTTTCCTGGCTATAACTCTTCTTCTTTTTTTCTGTTCAGCCTCCGGATGATATGTAAATGAAGTGAAGTCTTGTAGAGTCTCAGGTCGACCATTTTTGAGATGTGTGGTTAATTGAAACCCAACCACCAAAGAACACCGATATCCGCGATCTATTATTCAAATAAGAGAGTACTAAGATTTGAATCTTAGAACTCTCGACTTCGAAATCAGCTGATTTTCGATGACGAGTTAACCACTAGACCAGTGGATTGGTCTATAACTCTATTATTGCTGTTGTAACTATTAAGGGTTGTTGCTGTTGTTGTGCAATCTGTCAAAAGTTTGGGAGTCGGGATTTTTACAAAAGTTCATTTTCAAGATCCTTTAATCCAAAAACGTTGTAGAAATTTCTGGAAGATGTATATTATGCAATATTTAAAGAACAATTGATAAAGAGATCGAAACATTCAATTTTTATTAATAGATATTATGTTTAATAAATAATGTAAACATTTAATTTAGTTCAATACGTGTGTATATACTTATTGACTAGTATTTTGATTAATATTTCCTTACTGGCTCACCTTAAATTTTTCGAAAATGGCTCAAACAATTTCTATACGTGGGACATTGATGACGTTAAATTTTAGACAAAATTAAAAAAGGGAGAGAGGTAGTTTTAAAAGGAATTCCACGAGACACGACTTAAGAATTTAGCAAATGTTTTAATTTTTTTTTTATAATTTCAGATATTTGATGTTTTTCAAATTGTGGCTGTTAAATATGTTATATGAAGTAGCTGTTGAACAAGAGGTTCAATGTGACCCAATTATTTTTTTTATTAATAATTTCCATGTTTTTAGCAGTTACACCCTAAATATTTTGCGTTTTGATAATAAAACGTCATTTGGTTATGGCAGTCAACTGGAACCAGAAATATTATACTTAATTTTTTATCTTTTTCTCAATATACATTTTATAGAGGTTAACTTTTTTTTTTAGTAAAAACGTAATTTGATCAAGGAGAAAAATCGGATCCAAATTTTTTTACCGATTATTTTGATCACCTTCTCAATTGTTCTCTAAATATTGCGTAATTAAGCCATTAATATTTTAAAACTAAAATAAAAAAATGTTTAAGTGCAAAGCCAGGAAAGTTATGCAACCTCTAGGCAGCTAATTTTTTTTTATGAGAATCAGATTGGGTAATTTATTACAAATATAGGAAAACATTTCTTTAATAGTAATTATTTATTAAAATGGGGCAAAATTTTATATTTTTAAATTAATGTTTAGTATTTACTAATTTTACCAAGCAGTTAAGAATATTTTTTGATTACTTTTCTTTAAATGAAAAGTACGTACGATTTTTAAGATTGCTGGTTTTTTTTTTTGAATTTTTGGGACTGTTTAATGTTTAAGTCTTATGCAAATTTCAAGAGAGTTAAGGAATATCGTTATCAACGTTTTTGAAAAGACCTACACTTTTCAAATGTTGGCACATTAAAAAAAAAAAAATACATTAGCGGTTTCTTTCCGAGTTGAAAGTTAAGCAACCCGTGAATCCTCCTCTCAAGTCTGGTAAATATACTATTCTTATGAAAAAAAGAATGAATGAACAAAATTTTAATTTATTTCTGTTTTTACAAAACTAAATAAAATAAAATTTTCAATTAATAATATAGTGGAACTATATATTTAGTTTCTTTTATCTCTACCTTATATATAATTTCTTCTATAGCTATAATAATTTATGAATTAAAAAGTGAACAGAATGAACGGTTTTCTTATCACACCCTTTCAACCTTATCCGGAATTCATTACTTATATACAGTTCTTTCACGTTTCACTTTGTGGTAACACCATTCTTTGTGATAGGAAACTGTAAAAGAACGGAATTCTAATAAATTTATTTTATAGTTGCTTTTCGCGATATGCCAGTGTAAAACAAAATAAACTTTTTTTATTTTTTATTATTATTATTTAATATCTTAATTTATATTTATTCTCTTTCAAAGTTTAAATCGAAGTAAAATTCTTTGAAAGAAAAAGACACTACGCTCAAACTCCATTGAAATTTATTATTACCTTCATTTAATTGCACATGTGAAAACCCATCAAACCATTATCGTGTAGTAATTAAAACTGATTTACAACAATTCATTAGACATTGTTTTGTTATTTTAAAAACTTTTAATGGAAAGTAGTTACGATATCTAATAAATTGATTATTTTTCTGCGCTTATGTATTTTTACTTCCTTGTACGAAATAAAGGAAGTATTGTGATCGCGAAAAATTTCGGTTTTCAGATTTCAACGGAAATATCCATTTTGACTTGTTTCGGCGTATGTATCGCATAGCTCAAAACCTATTAGCCGTAAAATGTTTTAATTTTGGATTTAGGACTGTTGTAACATCTGTGCCCTTCCTTTTGATTGCGATTGACGAAAGGTGTCCAAAAAACCCAAATTCATAAAAATTTGAATTTTGGATTTTTTCTTAACTGCAGTAACAAGCCCTCATTGAGGACTTTTAAATAAGTGGTACTTATTTACATTGGTTTCAGAATTATAGCCAAGTAAAACTTTAATCAATGAAATAATTGGATCTTACAAGAGGCAGGCACATCGGTTCGAATCCGACTTCATTTCCTTTTTTTTAACTTAAATATATTGATTTATTTGTAATTATTAACCGCTGATTGAAAAAATATGAAAAAAATCAGAAGTTTGAAGTGAAATAAAATTTTATGTGCTTTTCATGTAATTTTAAATTTTTTTGCAGAGGGTAATTATTATTAATAAATCAGTATATTTCAATTTTAAAAAAAACTAAAAAAAAAAAATGTGTACAAAGTCGGATTCGAACCGATGGTGTTGAAGTTTATGTTTCTGACACGTTCTCACTTACACCAAATAACTACTTGAGCCATGAGAAACAAAATTATTATGTAAACTAATATAAAATGCGATACGGACACCACAAAATAATGTGATGCAATGTGGTGTCCACCACAATGTAATTGTCAACTTTATTTAAGGACTGGAGGATCGTATCATATTTTCAAATGAAGTATGTTGAAATGAAGGGTAGAAAAAAATGAGTATATGTAATTTAATAGGCCTACAAGGAAGTTATATGGTGACATATCAGATTTTTTTTTTTTTTAATTTTTATTTTCCCTGCTGTACAATTATAGCTACTTATCGAAAAGTGTACTAATCGGGTAAGGTGTTTTATGTTTGGGTATTTGCGGATCTTCATTTTTCTTTACCTTGTCGTGCCAAAAACATAATTTTAGCAATGAAAAATTTCGAAAATTGTATTTACGTACTTATGTATGTATAAATATTTTATCGCTTAATATCTCCAGACGGGATTGACTGATTCGGATGAAACATCAGCCACAATTGTTCCTATAAATGGGAGATTGATCCTGTTTAATTTTGTTCACAGCTTGTCAACAGAACAGGAAGATACAGACCAAGTGGATCCCGGATCTTAAAATTATAATTAAAGGAAAGGAAAATTTTTTTATGTAATCCAATGCCTCTTAGGTAGCTAGGATACGTTTTAATGGTATTTCGTCCTATTCTAACCCCTTACAAAACGATGACCAAAAACCCATTTTTTCTTTATTGTCATTCCTGATCTTAAAATTACATTCTTGTATGATTACGTCTAAATATTGGTTATTGATGCAATTTACTTTCCTTTAAAATTGGTCAAGTTAGTGAGAAGATAAGTCGTCATCGTAACAGCATCTCAAAACTACTCAAAAAATACGATAATTTTTTTACGTATTTCTTTATTTGCGTATTTAAATAGTTAATGTTATACTTAATTATTTCTCCTTTGTAGTAGTACACCGAGTAAAATACAACCCTTTGCCGGCTTAAAAAAAATATCATTGCAAAATAGAGAAATTTAATTGTATTTTTGTAACCATCAAATATGTCATTTTCGTTTAGCATTCGTAAAGATCTTTTTTTAAAATCATTAACTTGATTATTACAGTAATACAGTGCGTTCGGTAAGTTGTAATTGTAATTATGGAAATGTAATGACGAAACTTTGTCAATTATTACTTTGTATTTTTATTTTATTATTTTATAGAACCGGATATTACAATATCTGGAATATTTTATAAAAGGTCTTAAAAATGACCTCCTCCAACATCAATACAACACCCCACACGTTTCAATTTGTTTTCAAACACTTAAGCAGCTGATGCAGTAGAATATCTCGTACGTTTGCCATTGTTGAGGGTTTTAGTTCGTTAATCGTGGACGGTCTGATGCGATACACAGCTTGTTTCTCTGACCCCCATACAAACTAATCTGGTGGAGTCAGATCGGACGATCTTGCAATCCCCTCGAAATGATTCATTCATCAATGAAATTCCATAAAATAGTAATTAACATTTAATCGTAAAATAATCATTGATCAGTTAGCTGCGTGCTTTGTAGCGCCATCTTGTTGGAACCAACAGTGATTAATTTCTACTTCTGTTAACTGACTAATAAAGATTGTTAAAACGACCCATTATTTATTGATCGCTATTAACTGTATCTAAAAAAAAGATTGGACCCACAATGCGCGTTACACTCGCACCGACCCAAATTCGCGCAAAGATGGTTCGTGTAGTTCATGGGGGTCAGTTGACCACAGACGTGTATTTTGTGGACCAATATACCCTCCTATATTATACCGTGCTTCATCTGTAAAACATCGTAATGTCAAGGATACCTATGGAATTTTGATCGATAAAAGTTTTAAACCATTTACAATAATTTACTCTTTTGGCATGATCTGTAGTTTCAGTTCTTGAACACACATTACATTATTTTGTAGGGGAAACGTTTCAGTCTTTTTTTTACAGCTTTATGTGCGGTAGCAGGTCCAATATCTTGCTCTTATAACGAACTTACAGGGCAAACAACCTAACGCCCAAAGAATAAAATGCACCAAATAATTTTAATGTATACTGCACAGCGACTTTCCGAACGCTGGGTACGTATCATGTTATTATAATGTTATCAGCTGTTACGTCATATATACTACGTAATACAAATATAACATCAGCTTTAGGATAAAGGCGAGCCTATGGCTCGCCGCGAAAATGTTAGGTGGTTTATGTTTCATTATCCATGATTTTGTCAAATGTGTTTGACAATTGTAACTAAATAACGTTCGTTAATTTAGCGTACTAAATTTATTTAGCTGTTTCTCCAGTTTTAACAGAGGAAAAAACCCTTTCGGCACGCCGGAAGGCTGAGGTAGATTTCACCGATGCAAAGTATACAATAAAAAAGATTTCCACCTTAAAGTTAATTAAAACTTTTCATTCAAATTCACTCAATACGACAATGGTTGCATGCGAAAAGACTCACATGTTTAGCGACGACAAGCCGCATCTTCTTACAATTCCAGCAACATTTTGGTCATTCCTTGCCGTAAAGGTTGGTCATATCAAAAATTGTTACAGACAAAAGTTTTAGTAAATGTTTAGAGGACTAAATACTATTTTAAACCGATTCGATACTGTGTCTATTAAGGGAGGTATTTTTTTTTGTCTGCGAAACTCCATTTTTTTCACCTCCTGGGTCATTGGTTGGTGATATCAAAAAACTTTATTAGATAAGTTTTAGGCCCTCATCCAAAGCATGGTAAGAACTTTAAACAAATTCGATATTTTACTTAATAAGAAATTTACAACGATGTTTTGTTTTTTAAAGCTCCCCATTTTTACCCCCATGGTCCGATTTTGCCCATTAACGAACTCGATCGAGATTTTGGATCGTTATATTTTATGAATCGATTTGAAAGTGATTGGCGCAAAATAACGGCAGTTATCATGTCCACAAGAAAGTGAAATATATATAAACTTTTGAACTGACAGTGGTCTGGAGTCTGGGGGATGTGAAACGCAAAGATATATCGAAATTTTTCGTAAGTCGAATCATGGTACTCATTAAACAGTACCCATTACAAATAACATTTTTATGAAATCTTCTTTCATTTTTTCCTGTTTAGCTTCCGGTAATTACCTTTCAGATAATACTTCAGAGGATGATATGTATGAGTGTAAATGAAATGTAGTCTTGTACAGTCTCAGTTCGACCATTCCTGAGAAGTGTGGTTAATTGAAACCCAACCACCAAAGAACACCGTTATTCACGACCTAGTATTCAAATCCATAAAAATAACTGACTTTACTAGGACTTCTGGAACTTTCAATTTCCAAATCAGAGCTGATTTGGGAAGACGCATTCACCACTAGAACAAGCCGGTGGGTTTTTTTTTATAAAATCTACCTAATAATCCTTGCACCATCCTTTTTTATTGAGAGTGAATATTATTTATATTTACTGTATATGTTTTTAATAAATTGATTTTATTGTTAAATAAAAATATTAACAAAACAATCTACCTAAGATAATCAACTATAAAGACACACAAATTATAAAAATATATTGCTGCCTTTATTTTCAAGACAGAGAAAAAGACTAGTTTAAATTATTCAGAATCTTTAGTACCAATGAGTTTATAGCAGTGCCGAAATATTTTCACCGTGAAAAACTACTAAGCATTATAAAAAACTTGTTACACAAGTAAGAACAACCTCAGGTAACAAGATAAATGTATTAAAACTGTTTAAAATCACATTATAATAGAAGACATATCGTAGAATTCTGGACTATTCTAAAATAAGTTATTAGTAGTAACCCATTCTTACAGTTTAAAGGTAGCTGAGTAAAAGTGTTAGAAAGTATATTTAAGAGTAAAGTTATTATTTGTACTGGATCACCCTGAAATGTAATAGTTCTGTGAGAGACTGGATAATTTCTGGTGTTTGATTGTGATAATGATTATTCAGTCATAAACTATGCATTTGAGTGAAATATATATGTATTTATTGTAAGCTGTCAATACTAAAACCATTTCTGTAGATCTCTTTCATGTGAAGTCAGTATACTTAACCAATTTTTTTTTTAAATGCAGAATAAGTAATTTTTGATTTGTTTTATAGTATTCTTCTCTACTATAACTGTGTAGTTGAAGTATGATTAGAAATGGCCATAAGATTATTTTGTTTGAAATATTTCACTATTAAAATATAAATACGGGTTAATCTATTTATTTATAATTAAATATATTTAAAATTTTAGAATGGAGATGATCAGTCCCATGAGATAAACATCCTATTCTAATGATCAGTGCGATGTTAATCCCAGAAACTTGACAGTTTTTTTCATTACAATGACTGTTTTCTCTTCCAATCCGACATGTTTTATCTTTTAAAAATTGTCTTATTTCCTAAAAATAAAATCAATACCGTTGGCTAAAATGAACTACTCAGTTTGCTGCTGTTTTATTTGTTATATCCAGGTTTTTTATATTAATCATCAATTAAGCAAGACAATTTTTTTCTGCGTGTAATACAATTATTTCATATTAAATGAGACGACCAATATCATTAATTTATGTACGTAAAATAAAAATGCTTTAATATTAATAATAACTTTGTAAATTAAATCATTGCTACTTTGTGAAATTTATGAATAATTTAGGTAATTTATAAAAAATAAACCAAAATAGAATTTATTATTTTCTAAATTTCATCTTCGGGAACTATATTGCTTTCTCTTAACAAAATGTGATTTAATCAACGATTGAAACTACTTTACGCAAAACAACGATGAAAAATATGATATATTCCCTGTTTAAACTTTATTTCACGCTCAATTATTATAGTTATGTAAATAGATTTATACGTAAATACATTCACGAATTTCTTTGAAACCATTAATGAAAGCAGTATTAATGTCGGTTAACCTATTTTATACGTTTTAAGCGAATATTGGTACAGTAATACTCTGGAGCGTTCATAAAAATCAAGATTGTTGTTTTTATTTTACGATATATTATAAAAGTTTTACACATTTAAAGATATGCAGTTTTTCCAAAATGTCTTTTTTATATATATATATATTTTTTTTTTGACAGCAGTTGTATTTTAACTGCATAATGTTTTTTACTAAGTGTATATTATAAAAAAGAATACGTTGAAAACTGATAATTAAAACTGAAAAAATATATGAAAAAGTTATTTAAAAACTTTTTAATTGCTTTATTATTTTAAAGCAATTAAAATAATTTACCACTACTGCACACCTGGAAAATTGCCTCAGACTGTATGAGATTTTTAAATTTAAATTAATTTTTTTAATTCGTTTTAGTTATTTATAATTTAATCCTGTACATTAAACTTTTTCTTTGTGAATAATTCTTTTTCCCCGGTGATTAACCTATGTGACTAATAAAGTGCTTAAGGTTATATGTATGTAATATGGAAATCTATGCATGCTGTTCCATAATGTAATTCTAGTTTTAAGTAGTTCAGTGATGGAATGATTAAAACCTAAATCGTCATTATTTTAATTTTATGTTTATTTATATGAATTAATGAAGTGTGTATGTACATAACAAGACTTAAACTAGACGTTTAATCAGACATTGGTGCAGCACTGGTTCTGTTTACATTAAACGAATATAAGTAACTTAGAACAGTTTCATGAAGAATGGTATATACAGTAGTTTTTACTGTCCGAAAACAATAAGTTATTTTAATTTTTATTGTACGTTACTTTAACGAATTTTATAGGAGTTATAACGTTTTCATTAACATATATTAGGTGATATACTTGTATTTATTTGCCTTGCTGATATATTATGCTTTGTTTTTTTGAATTTACGAATAATTAATTGAAATTTGCTCGAAATCCTTAAAAGTAAACAAAATATTCATTTTTGTAATCAAAAAAATCTAATATGGATCCTACATGACTTTCTTGTACGGTTATTAAATTACAT
The DNA here is from genome assembly GCF_047948215.1 of Lycorma delicatula. NCBI lineage: Eukaryota > Metazoa > Arthropoda > Insecta > Hemiptera > Fulgoridae > Lycorma > Lycorma delicatula. The sequence continues at coordinate 74,283,952 of NC_134455.1, forward strand.
ATACACATTTTTAAAAGTACATAACATTTTATTTTTATCTAATAACTTCTGATTTTTTTTCATGTTTTTTTTTTATTGTTATTATTGAATTTTTATTTATTGTATTTTTTTTCAATCTCAGGTTAATAATTATTAATAAATCAATATATTTAAATAAAAAAAAAAAGGAAATGAAGTCGAATTTGAACCGATGTGTCTTCCCCTTGAAAGAACCATATATCTCATTAATTACAATTTTATTAGGCTATACCAATGAAAATAAGTACTACGTATGATATATCGTTGAAAGGCTCTCAATGAGAGCTTATTACTGCAGTTAAGAAAAAGCCCAAAATCCCAATTTATTTTTGATTTTAGGCTTTTTTGGACACTTTTTGTTCAGTCTATTGCAATCAAAAGGGGAGGTGCACAACTAGATGTTATAACAGTCCTAAATCCAAAATTTCAACATCCTACGGCTAATAGTTTTTGAGTTATCCGAAATACATACGTATGTACAGATCTCATGCCGAAACTAGTCAAAATGGATATTTCCGTTGAAATTTGAAAACATACATTTTTCGCGATCACAGTACTTTTTACTTCGTACAAGGAAGTAAAAACACATAAAAGTTTTTAAATAAAAAATGTTATCAGTAAATAATACGTTATCTGCAGCTATGTTTCTGAAAAGAGCAATTAAGTAGAAATTACTGAATAGTTTGAAAAGGCATTACGTACAATAAAGTATGTGTAGTAATTCATTTGTTAAAAGATGTTTATTTTTACAACAACAGGCTTACGTCCACTTACAGTTACTGATGGATGATATTGAATTTTTGTAACGTACGAAAGATGCCATGGCTGACCGGGATTCGAACCTAGGGTCTTCGGATGAAGAGCGAGGAGCTACCACTCCGCCACGGAGATTGGCGGATATTATGTTCGTTACGTCAGATTCAAATAAAAAAAGTTTAGTTCTACAAACAGCCGGTTTGTCAGTTTGCGTGGTGTGTATATATTTTTTTTATTGAAATCTTTTAGGTTTCATATGGAATTATTTCCGTCTTTTACGAAGTGATTAATAACGCAGGTTTGATATGACATAATATACCTGATATTGTAACCTTTTATCGGTAATAGTTTAATAATGCTAAACAATGTTACATTATTTATTTCAGCTTTTCACCATTAATGCATTATTTATACAAAAAAAAAGTTTACATTGTAGTAATGAAAATACTGTGCAATATAATTTATTGTTTTAAATTGAAAAATATTTGAATAAAGTTATCATTTTATTCATTGTTGGTTGTATGCCACCATTCAGGTAGGGGTTACAATTCCCCAGCTGTTAAAATTCATTGAATTTGTCACTGTTTAATTATTACTTTTTTTTCAGCTATTATGAAAAATGTTTTGTTCGTTTTTCTTTTTTGTTAAATTAAAAAAAGGTAGTGAAATATAAAAAAAAGAAGTTTTCATAAATTATGTTAAATTCTGAAATATAGAACGTAACCAAAAAAAAGAATATTTACTTTTCCTTTTTTTTACTGCCAGTATATCTTCTTCCCTATTTTAAACAATCTTTTTTTTTGTTTTCTTACTCCGTGACTTACGTCCACCCGGCACGGTACCAACTAAAATGGGGAATCTCCCCTTTTTTACTACTTACGGTTAGATGACAAGGGTGACCAGAACCCCTAGATTCTACCACCACTCTGATAACATTCTACGTACGTCAGCACGGTTTACCTTTGTTCTTGGCAGTTACAAAATTCCATTTAACACATTCAAACTTGTTAGCTAAACATTTGTTCTAAATTCTAGAGAGAAAAAAAACTGATTTTTATATTATACATATTAAATAAAAGTAATTTTTTTTCGGTTGAATAATTCTATTTAGAAATCTCTTAGAATTTTATTATTGCAATTTTTATCGTATCATGTAAATATGACCTCCTTGGTGTGCGTCATGCTTAAGCTATTCTCGCGTTTTACTTGCGGCAATATTTTCATGAAGTTTATTTGTTTGACTTTATTCTTGAGCAATTTTATAAAGAAAGCACGTGTGAACGAGCGCGTTAGAGCTCTTTTATGATCGTATCACGCGCACACATTTGCTCATTTAGTTCATATCTAAATGGTGTTGATTTATATCTTTTTTTTTTCTTTTTCAAATCTTTACCCCAATCGTTTACAGTGAAATTTATAAATTATGAAAAATTTCATTTTTTAGATTTTTGTATTATTATAATACCAATTTATAATTTCATAATAGCTTACAGTAATTACTTGGTGCTTTACCATGTTTTGTTTTTTTATTTTACCATTTTGATGATGGAAATTGTATGTGTTTTATTTTATAATAAAAAATATGTATTAAATAAGCGATAAATATTGTTACTTGGCGGGAATAGAATTAAAGACCAGTTGATCTAGACGTCAGTTAGAAGTAATCACTATTTCAATCAAGTGGCTTGTTATTATCTATTTTTTTGTAAAGGAAACCGTGAACTAGATAATATGAAATCCTGTTTGTTTTTAATTATTGTTTTAAGTTATTTTTTTTAAAGTAAAAAATACACTGGTTAATTAACGGGCTTGATTTTCCTCCTTTCCGAAGATAAAATAGCAAGACTTTTTTAAATTTGTTTAAAATATTAACCTTATACAAATCATTTTCATTAACAGGAATTTTTTATCAGTTGAAGTGATAGGAAGTTTACCTTTTAGTTACGATTCTTAGAATTATTCTTCATAAAAAATTCAAGAATGCTATTTCAATTCCAATTCCAGTTTAGTTTTTAGTTTTATTACTTAAATCTTTTAATTTTAATTTTGTTTTTCACGTTTTTTTTTTTTTAATTAAGGTAAAGAAATTTTTGACAACTTATAATTTTTACACTACAATTAGACTATTACATAATATGGTATAATTAACTAATTAATTTATCATTGTCGTTGCACAGATTTAAGCATTTGTTAGGAATTAATGATTTGAAAGCTTTTACTACATTGTACTGCACTATATACGATATAAGTTTTAACAGAATGGAAGTTAAATGATATTTCACACTGATAACTGTGTCATCGAACAGGAGCTAACAGTTTTTTGTAGTTTCAGAAATAATACCCGTTCACTAAAAGACCAGTTAATACTGTTATATTTTTTTGATTACAGTCTATTTAAATGATACTGACATACGTAATGATTTTTCATAAAATTTTCCTTGTCAATACGGCAATTACTACTTTTCTTAAAAAAACAAGTTATGTCTGGGGCTAGATTTTAAAATCTTCATCCTGTTTTAGTTATACTCTTAAAAATGACAAATTTTCTTTTAATATTACTTTGATGTTTTGTAATAATAATAATTAATTCGATTTTAAATACTTTATGAATATAAATAATAATAAGTGTTTTTTGTATTCTATGTTATTTTCCTTGTAAAATTGTAAGAAAATAATTTTAGTAATAATATTCTTATAGCCTTCTACTTAACACATTAACATACACATTTTTTTTCTTGAAAAATTACACGATGTATAAGTATGCATAGTGCATCAATCACTTAGAGAATCCTATGTATAATTTATGCATAATGGCCTTGGTGTTTTTACATTTTTTCTTTAACATTTTTTTTTAATGACTTCAAGTTTTCTAATTACATCTATTTAGTTTTCTTTTTTTATTACTTAGAAAAAAGAAACTGTGTAAATGCATTTTTTTTTAAATTCTTTAACGTCAGACTTTTTCTTTAATTGTATTAAAATAAGACTGATTTATTTGTTTTACTAAGATTGATCTAACTACGATGACTCTTTTAATATTTATTAATAATTTGTTCTTTTATAACAGTTTAAAATTTTTTAATAAATTTTTAGTTTAAAGATCTGATCTGTAGAAAAGAAGATTTTCATTTCGAGCATTATAAATTTTCTTTTATTATCAATATATTTATATTCATCTCCGTATCTAACCGAATGGGTCGATTTCGTTGATAAGGCTTAAGTCTATGTTGTAGATAAATTTACTCTGATTTTCACGTCTTGCTGTGAGATTTTGCTAATTAACAGTTATAGACTTAGGCTATATGTGAAAAATTTATGTTTTCCATATAAGATTTATTGAAAATAATTTTTGATTTCTTTTTGTCGTCATTATTGCGTAGTATGATAAAGAAATTATAAAAAATGAATGTGACAAAGAAAATTGATTTACACGTATAATTACTTGTGAGGTTTTCAAAACAGTATTACGTGATTATTAAGAATATGAATTGTAAATTATACGATCTACCACAGCTCAATATTTTTTGTTTAAAACTTTTGAGTTTCCCCCTTGCGGGCATTCTGGAAGCTTGAATTGCAATTATCATGCCGACAAGTAGATCTTTTCTAGGTAGGAGCGTGCATATACTAAATTTTATTTTACTATGTTTAAAAATTACGGAAAGGTTACTTGAGTTGAGGGTCCCTATAGTTTACGGATCTGTGTAGATACATATCTATGTGTTACTGAGAAAGACCGATATCTTGCAAATGTCGATATTTACCGGTGAATGTTGACACATACCAAATACGTCGGTGAAAGAGACCGAAATATTTACTTATTCCGACCTTCGCCGGTATATGTCAACAAACACAGATAAGCTCTGGTGCGGGTCGAAATGATAATTAGAAATTAAAAAACAAATCATCCAGTACCACCAATCTCTAAGGTAAATAAATTAAGAGAAACCCTCATAAAACGTATGTTTAAATTTAAACAAAATATAACCTACGCTTTGCTGTCTACCCTCGTTTAATTAACGTTAGATATAAAAATTATAAATGTTTCTCCAACATTGGAGGAGATTAATCAAATTCACCGCATTTTTTAAAAAAAATTAATCAAATTTTCAGCATTTTATAAACTGAAAAAGCCGATCAGGATATAAAGAATATGTTAACTACATGGATGTACGATAACGATACAAATAAAAAATAATCAGATGATTTGCCCTTTGTTCGATTTAAAAAAAAAAATTAATTTAACTTGCACCATCAGTGCACGCTGAATGCAGTGAATTTGATTAATTGCCTGCAGTGTTGGAGAAAAATCTTTATAATTTGTATATATAACGTTAATTAGGCGAGTTTAGCGAGTGTAGGTTATGTTTGGCTTATATTTAACTTCCTTTTTTACGAGGGTTTCTCTTAATCTACTTACCTTAGAGACTGGTTTTGATTTTTTTTTTCTAGTTATAGTTTCGACCGCCACCAGAGTTTGTCTGTGATTGTCGACATATAATATTACACATTCGGACCTTCGCCGGTATAAGCAAATATTTCCTTCTTTCATCAATGTATTTGGTATGTGTCAACATTCACCGGAGAATATTGACATTTTCTAATTTCTAATTTAAAAAAATAGGTGTGTGTATATATATATATATATATATATATGTGTGTGCGCGCGCGCATGTGTGGGTGTGTGCGGGTGCGCGTGTGTGTTGTACTGTGACTTAACAAAAACATAAAACGATCGGTTACCTTCCAATTTTTTTATTTAAATCATTCAGAATTTCTCTTTTACTTTGAATTCGGTAACAATAGATAAGGAAACATTTATGTTTAAAAAAATAATTAGAATTTGATAAGTTTAAAAGAAATATTTGAATTTTCAGTTTGGAAAAATTAGTTTTGAAATTATTACCAACTTGTTTTATGAATTTTTCTCAGCATCAAAATATTTCTGTTGTTCAGGAAGTTGATTCGGTTTTTTTTTAAGGTGACATCTAATTTAAGATATTACAAAGAAAGCTTGTCGTACTATCTTCAATGGCAGTTCTATAAAAAGAAAATTGAAAAAAAAACCGTTGTAAGTAAAAAAAAACCTTTTTTTCATCATACGCATACCTTACAATATATTAGTCAACGAATCCCTTAGGAAATTGTTGTAACTTTGAAGTAATTGCTCACTCTAGTTTTTATTCACGATAGGATGGTTGTGCGTAAAATTCACAAAAGATAAGGTATGTGGAAAAACAAAAATAAAATAGAACCTGCAATAGACAAGGAACTTGGGAAATAAAAAGAAACCCTATCCTTTTAAAAAAGAGAATAGCGGGGATGGGAAACTGATATTCGACACGGACAACAGGAAATGTTGTTCTGATGCAGCACAGGTGGCCAACAATTCCAACCGTGAAATTGGTGTAGTCTACCTTTATTCCTTTAGCAGTATCGAGAAGCGTCAATACTTCAAAAGATAAGAAAAAAATTCGGATAAGGCAGTTAATGTACTCGCTATTCCAAGGAAAATGTTGTTACTATCTGTTAATTTGTATATTATTGTTTGAAATTTAATTCGTTCAACTGATTTTTGGCTTCATTGTTAATTAATTAATCTGTTTTTATTCATCAACCACTTTTCTCCATCTTTATTGTTTTATCTGTGCTAATTGTTTAATTTCAAAATAATTATTAAATCTTTCATCCATGGTTATTTATTTTAAATTTACTTTCTTCTTTTGTTTTCTTCTATGGTTTTACCTTCTACACATTTCTCTATGACCACATTAACTAATTCTTAATAAAAAATAAAATCTTAATCTAAATACTTATGTCTTAATTTTACCATAAAATTTCTCTCTATGTATTCATCTTAAAATCTTTTATATTTCTTGCTTTAATAATACATCTAATTTTCAGCATAATAACATCTTTTAATTACTTCTGTTCTTTTCTTTTTAATTTTTCTATTGTCCATGTTTAACTAGCAGAAATAAATAAAATACTATCCACAAAAATGATTTTAAGAATGTCTTCCTAATTTGTTGAACCGTAGTTGATATGAGCAACTTCTATTTTTGTATGAGAGCACTCCTTTTTTGTGCTTCTAGTTTTGATGTCCTTTAATTGTCCATAATTTGTAATTTAATTTAGGTAACTTCGATTATATTATTACTCTTACCTTCTATTTTATGTAATTCTTATTTATTTTCAAACTGATTTCTTTCCAAGCAATAAATCCGGGCCATTCAAAATTTTTTCTAATTCATTTTTGGTTAATGTTATCAGTAAATTTCAATAATTACTCACTTTTTTCTTGAATAATTACTTATTTCTTATAATAATTTCATGTTTCCTTCTTCTGCATACTAATAAAAATTAGCCGAGACAGACTACATCCTCTTTTTACGTCCTTCTGAATTAGACCTTTATTTTTTCATTTTATACTTATAAATATTCTTTCGCTATATTTCATCTTATTTTTTTTTTTATATTTAATTTTATGTCTATTCTATTTTATGTCTTCTCTATAAATGGTGTATTGTTAAATTTATGAAATTAAATTAAAATTTGTGTGATAGGTATGTCATGCATAATTTAAAAAAAAATTGCAACAATATTTTATGGATTTTTTTTACGTGAAAGGATAGCAAAATGTAATCCCTTTTTCAGGTATAAAAGTTGAAAATATTTTTACCTTTATATCCATTTTATATCCTTTTATCCAATATATTTCGATTTTTTTTCCTAAATTTTGTAAAAGTAAATACTAATTCTTTTCTAAGATGTTGGATCCTAAAGTATTACTATAAAACGTTGTTAAATACACCTTAAATGGTCATATTGTATAGGGTATTCAACAAAAAAAAAATTTTCACTATCATAAAAGTAATTTTATAATATTTCTTCCTACTATGATAAAGGTTGTCAATTTTTTTTTAGAAAAATGATGTTTCAAGTCATGGGTTAAAAAATCAAATAAAATTACTAAATATTAAACAGATCGCTTTCAAAAAACGTTGTAATCCAAAAAACCTTTTTTAGAATAAATTATCGGCCTCTTCCACATTGGAATATTCTGTAAAGCTGTTTTAAACTTTACCTAACATAAAAATTGCTAGGAAAACTATAATAATAAATGTATACAGTCTTTGAAATGTTATAGCTAGAAAACGAAGAGGGATAGAAAGAAAAACGATATTAGTTGATAGTTCAAAATATCTCTTTTTTAATTGTTGTTATTTATTACTAGAATGATTGTTATTTATTCCGTAAACATTGTTGAAATTTAACTTTCCTTTTTCCAACGTAAAAGCTCTTGAAGTATTATTGGAAAACTGAGAACGTTAAAGAAATTCAAAAGCGTTGGGCAGTGGAATTTGGAACATCACCACCAACGAGAGTAACAATTAGAAAAATTTGTAATCAGTTTGAAGCTAACGGAATAGTGAAAAATTTAAACAAGGGGTTGTCAAGGCGAAGAAACATCTCTACAAGTAATGAAAATAGCAATTTATTTAATGCGAAATTTTTACACGATCTACAAAGAACTTTCTCTGGTAGTGTTTGCGTGGGAATGGATTAAAAAATACTGTATTTATAAAACTTTTCCAACTATTGTATGGAAATCATACATCTCAAGACTTCTATCTGCATTATATGAAGTTGATCTATACAGGCGAGTACAGTTGCATGAATCGTACCTAGACATGATTGAAATAAATTAGGGTTTCAAGATTTATTTTATTTGATTGGTCGGATGAAGTCAAGTTTAAGAGTTTAATTGAACAATATTATTGTTAAAAACAATATTATTATTGAACAATATTATTGTTATTAATATTATATTATTGGTTTTAAAATTATAGTTCAAGGTTATAAACTTATTAAGTATTCATTTTTATATTTCTCCACAGCAGAAATAACTTTCTTTTCTTTTATAATTTGTTAAATTGTTGAATCCTTTTTTTAATATTTCTTACAATTCATTCGTATAGAGTTTTCCACTTAAGTAATATTTCTTAAGAAATAATTACATTTTTGTTTTTGTGTTTTTTCATTTTATCTTATTTTATTTATATATACTACATGACCAAATTAAAATTGCATTCGGATTTGAACGGCGTAACGCTCGTGATCAACACTAAACTGCAATACAGCCAGCACAACGTCTTATGCAGGAAAATATGAACTAACAGGTTGTAATTGGAAGTGGCTGACGTAATCTACGTAATTCTTTTTTCTTTATTAAAGAATTTAATAACATTACTAATAATATTTCTATCTGTGTTATGAATACTCAGTTTTCTCAAATTTGCGGGTTTCTCTTTTTACGGTCCTAACCATTGCAAAATAAATACTAAAAAATAACAGTGAAGTATTCGATAAAATAAAATAATCTAAAATTTTATTATAACTGAAAATTTTTTAAATTATAATTGCAAATTAAATATTAATGTACTGAATCCAAATAGTAAATGTTTGTTTTATTTATTACTAATAATAAACGAAAATAATAATTCTCAATATTCCATACACGAACAGTTTTAATTTCACAATTTCGCATACAATGTTAACTTGGTCACACTGTAAACATATGCGTAATTATCAATGAATAATTATTAAAATTTATTAATTTTACTTTAAATGATTATTGCCTTGAGGATATTCAATTAATCTTGATTAAAACTAAGACAGCTTAAATTTCAAAGTCTTATACATAATTATCAGTGAACTTATATTTAATTATATGTTGCTGTATACGCAATATAAATTTAACCAATCTTTGTATATGTTCATATTGGGTAATTAGAATTCAAAAAATGTACATTACAAAAAAAAAATAATAGAAATCGTTTTTACCTTCATTAAAAAAAAAAAAAAAAATAGAGTTGCCATTACATAAATACTACTGTGAATTCAAAAACCTGATTTCAAGCAGAATTTTATTTCTGTTTATATAGACGCACAGTTAAACAAAATAAAATTATATAGCTGTATGTGTGTGTGTGTGTGTGTGTGTGTGTGTATAAAATAATTTTTAATGTTGTATATCTGTTGTACATGTTAAAATTTGAATGATGTGATTAGATACTATTGGCTCTGTAAACTGTAGATCTTACATAATTATTTATATTGATTATTACAAATTGTGCTCTACCACGAAATCTAATTAATTGAATTTAGAAATTAAAGTATAAAATAAAGTTGCCGATCGGAATTTTTTATTGGTAGAAGATTTTGCCAGTACTAAAATAATTTTTTGGTATTAGCAATAGGTAAGCACTGGTTTTTTTATTAAGTCACGGACCATAATGATTGATGACTGTCTCCTTTTCAAGTATTATTTTATGTTTATCAATTTTTTGTTATAAATAAGACTTCCAATTGAAAACGATAAAATTAATTTTATTGCAAAGAATGTAAGAATAAATAATTATTGGTATACTGAAAAAGAATAACGCTTTATTGTTGTAGAAGGACTCTTCAGTAAACAAACTTAAGTCCTAAAGATGTGGTAAAGCATACGAGTATAAAGACAGACAAGAAATAATCCGATTTTAAAGTTGAGGTAGTGACTATGTATTGGTGGTGTGGTGGAGGAACTCCCTCTTCGATGCACCTCCAATCACCAATAGTAGCTTCATTTTAAAAACGTACATTTTTTAAAAAAAATTGTTAACATTTATAAATAAGTTTTTCCGTGCATAAATTTTATTAAAATCAATGTAAACGGTTTTTACCATAACTGCGTCATTAAAAACACTCAAACGTTTTCTGCGTCAAGTTTCAACTCGCTCACCACTGTGACTCCCTGCATATGCGCGTATGAAAAACACACCAATACCATCTTATGTTGCCTGTTGTTGATCATCTAAAGAAACGAAATGGCAGTTGTAGTTAAATAATAAAATCAATTTAATATGTTGTATAAAATTAACATTTTACTTAATATGCGTAGGTTTGAAATGTAAATCAGTTTTAGATGTAATTAAGATTAATTGGATATATCTTAAAGCAATAATTATTAAAATTATTAAATTATAAGAAGTTTATCTTTATTTTATCGATGTTCCAAATTGTTCTTGTCCAATTTAAAACTTTTCTGTAATCAGTTCATTAATACCTATAAAAGAAAACCATTATCAGTCTTTTGGATAAAACAGATCAAATCCTCTTAGGTTTTTTTTTGATCTGCATCAATCCTGTTATAACGTTGATGTTGAATACCAAAGTATTAACGAAAAAATGGAGCTTGAATTTAAATTGTTGCCATTTATTTTTTTATTTTTTTGTAAACTCTTAAACTTTATTCCATTTCTAAAATCAGTCTTCAAAACTGAGAGAAAATAAAAAAATATTTATAATTACTTTGAATTACTGTTCTAACACGCATATTTGACGCTTGTCTTAAATTCTCAAAAATTCCAATAAAACATTTACTGTTTAAATTGTTTAATAAACAATTTTTTATAATAAAAATTATTAATAAGTTTGAATAAATTTTAATGAAATTTATATAGTAGTTTTGGAGATTTTTGACCCACAAATTTTATAGGAGGGCTGTCCAGAAAGTAAATTACGTATTGAAATAAAAAACCAACATAATAAAATAAAGAAATTATATTATATACATTTGAAAGAGACAATCTTAAACTATTTTTCTACTTAGTCGCCATTTAAATTGAGGCACTTATCATAACGATGCACAAGCTTTTCAATTCCTTCTCTGTAGAAATCTGCCGCCTTAGATTTTTGGCATCCATTTTGCACAAAACTTGTGATAACCAAGGTTCTCGATACAATTTCATGCAGTAAATTTCGTGAAATGAAGCAAGAGTTCCATAATCGTAATGCGGCAGTTTTCACGAATTTTATAGTTGAATTTCATCGTCAGTTAATCAGTCACAAACCTAACATTTGAAGTTGAAGCGCACATTTATATAATAAATAATTCACAACGAACAAAATACAAAAATCACAGTCCATACGCTACGACAGCTTGATGCATACTAAGTGGAAACGTTTTGACGCCAAGATAGCGGATATATCACCACTCATCTACACGTTATATATATATAAGAAAATTACATTATAAATGAATGATATTTTCGTACTCCTCATACATCGAAACGTAAAGAAAATTAATTTTTAACCCCCCCCCCCCAAAATCACACCGTGCAACCGAAAGTATTCGTAATACCATACTTTTCTTCAAAAAGTCTGTAAAAAATGGAAAATTCATTTCTATAGTTTGAATAAAAAATTTTTTATAATAAAAAAACAACAAAAGCAAAGACTTAGTTTTAGGAATTTGTGTTTTGTATGATGAAAAATCGAATTAAATTTTTAAAATGGAACTTTTCTTTAATGATTTTAAATATAACTGTAGAAATAAAATAAAATAATGTATTTATGTAAATATAATTAAGAAATAAAAGTATGATCTCTCTTTCTTTTTTTTCCGTTACTATGAAACAGTGGATTAAGTTTCTAATTAATCGATATACGATTTACTTTAACGAGGTACTTAAATATTTGTTGGTAAATAGTTGTGTTAAATAGTAGTTAAAGTCTTAAAAGAAACAGAAGTGCTTAAATGTCAAAACATATAAAAATGCTGATATGATGCGGTGGATGATTACTTTTTACTTATATGGTTAGCATTAGGAAATAACTAGAGGTTTTTCAGACTAGCAAGGTCAATGCAAGGATTCGAATCCATGACCTTCTTTCCTAACGTATCTTGTATTGTTTTTTCTCAGTACTAGTATAAGTGTATACAGTGTTTCTGCACGTTACGTCAACAATATTAATAAATAAATATATCGCACGGCCATAATTATTTTTGAATATTTGTTATTATTATTAAGAATAATTATTTACAATTCTATTTTAAATATTTTTATTTTTGAATAAATTGTTTCTTGTACGTATTGTTATAGTAAAATATTGAATTTATTTTTTTCCCTGAGAGGTCGTTACAAGATTTCACTTGATGATGAGGGAACTCGCTTTCAAAAAAAAAATAAATAAATAAATAAATCTGCCGTTGCTACAACCCGTGAAGAACTGTCTCGCATTTTCATGTTATAATGCAACGGCGCGTATCACTGTGGTGGAAATAATGAGGGTGGTACAGTACTCTTGAAAATTCAGCACTGGCCTGGCCTCTACTGGACCAATTAGTAGACTGAAACGCTTTGTGATTTTAACCAAATTTCACAGTTATATGAGCAACTGCCAGCAACATTCACGTTTTTTTCCCTCATCACTGTATCTTTTTATTTTTGAGTATAAAAATAATAATGATGAAATAAAAATGAATTTAATTTTGTTTAGTTTAATAGATAAATTTCAATTATTATACTTGGTTTTTAAGAGATTAATAAAAATAAAAATTAGTTGTCTAGAGTAAGTAGATGGAGGAATATATGAGACCACTGGTAATCATTTTATTATTGAATTATCTGAACACTTTTGATATTGAGTAAATAATTTATTTATTAAACACGGGTTGTATAAATTTAAATTTCTGACAGAAATAGTTTTTTCCGAAATTAATTTTTTTTTTTAATTAAAATAAATGTTAGGCCTTTTGATTGCGTTGATGTGTTTAATAAGGTAATGTGTGCAGACAGATATCTTGACGAATTATTCAGAAATAATTCGTCACGGCTAATTTTTTTACCCTAATTACTTTGCAGCAGTTGCATAAAATTTTATACTTGTTGCAGTTTTTTATTTTTGTTATATTCCAGTCAATAGAAAGAATAAATGTTTTGATAATTTCAGTTATCGTATAGTTTTTTTTTGTAATATTCCCACAATTTTAGTTGACAGTTTATCTATCGCTTGGGTGGTCCTTTGTATATTTACATGTGTGCGGGTCATGTAATTTGATTCTGGTCTCCTCATTAACTTGCCTGTATATGTATTTTTTCTAAATCATCTTTTGATCTATAGTTATACGTTATAAGTTGGTAATATATAACTCTTTTACAGTTAAAATAATATTTAGAATTTAGTATCACCGTCATCATTAACGCTTTTTTTTCATTTACTAAAACGATGAGCATACCACATTTGCTACCTTCTATTTATTTTTCTGTAAACATTCAACAGTTCCTAACAACTTTTTAATTAGTAAAATGTTTATTTTCGTTATTGTATATAAAGTATGTTTTGTTATTGTATATAAAGTATTTCATTACATTCGTATAAAAATTATTTTTCCAATTTCCCTTTGATTTTAGGGATTTGGAAGACCATTGAATATGTTGAAGTATCAAATTGAACAAATCTTCCTCACCCTTATGTCGGTAAGGCCATACAGAATTATCAAAAAGAATTCAACAAACTCGTTTAGGCATGATTAAAGATGCATCATTATTAGCGAGCGTTGGTTATGTTTGGTTAGGTTGTATTGATATACGTGCGATTCGTCATATTTCGTTCAAAAAAGAAAAGCTGACAACACAATTGTAGGACTTTCCCGTCCCGCGGCTTTTTTCTGATACACGACTCAGATACGCTTAGCAAATGACTACAACAGCTGTACGTCAGTGCTAAATTGCGCTCCGTTTGGTGAGAGGGACGCAGTATACCCACTTAGATATCAAAAATGCGTTTGGCTCGGTACCGTGGACGGCCATTGTAGCGGCGCTCAGAGAAATGAATGTTAGTGACCACTTGCTAAACCAGGTTGACTGCTACCTGTCTGATAGATGGACGGAGGTTCCCACTTTGGAGCGGGTGGTGAGATTTCCGGTCTTCGGTGGAGTTCCGCAGGGGTCTGTGTTAGGCCCCTTGCTATGGAACATCTTTTACGACCGGGTGCTCCGGTTGCCTTATCCGGAAGGAGTCAGCGTAGTCACTTACGCTGACGACATTGCACTGTTGGTGGAAGATAAGGAAATTGGTGATGCAGAGGATAAAGCAAATCGCTCCCTCCAACTCATAGACAACTGGCTAATAAACAACAACATGGAGGTGTCCCCGGCAAAAAGCAAGTATATCCTCTTCACGGGTAGGAGAAGACTGCGCGGCGTTCGGGTCGTGATCCGTGGAGAGGTTATAACTGAGGTCAAGGATACAAAATACCTAGGGCTGACAATAGATAAAAGTCTCAAGTTTGGTGGGCATATAGAAAATGTGTGAAAAAAAGTAGGGCTCACCATAAAAGCCAACAGGAGATTATTCGTGGAACACACAGTACCGGGGGCCTCCAAACGGAAACTGATTGCGTCGGCGGCGTTATACGCGGCGCCGGTTTGTGCTGATGAATCAGGATACAAAGAAACAAGGATAAACTGCGAAGAATGCACAGAACGGCATTGTTGGGAGTGGTGGCAGGGTATCGTACTCTGTCATATGAAGCTATATGTGTGCTTGCGTCGATCCCGCCGATAGAACTTCAGATCAAGAGCAGGAAAGCGAGAGCGAAAGGGTGTAGTAGAGCTGAGACCGAGGCGATGACCCGACAGTGGTGGAAGGAAGTATGGGCAGAGACTAACGCTGCGGCCTGGACCAGAAGGTTAATAAGTGATTTGGACGCATGGCTGGATCGCCAACATGGCGAGGTGAATTTTTACATAACACAGATGATGTCGGGTCATGGATGTTTTGGTTACTATTTAAAAAGATTCAGCAACTGCGACTACTGCCAGGAGGTGGACGACGCAGAGCATACGATGTTCGAATGCCGAAGATGGGCACAATACAAACAATTCATAGCAGTCAATAACCTGAACGCGGATAACATAGTAGAGTGGTCGCTAAGGAGGGAGCAGAACTGGAACGTTTTTAACAATTTCGCCGGTACGGTTCTTCGCACTAAGGAAGAGGAGGCCCGACGAAGGAATCGTTAGGTTCAATCGTAAATAGGGATAGGTGGACAGCCCCGTCTCTGAGAGCCTGTATGCCCTGGCGTGCGTGCTTTCGGTGAGGGGACGGGGACTCCGGGGAGATTTCGCGGGGATAAAATTAAAAGACCTAGACCCGTGGCTGGTTTTGGGGGTGCGCGCGCTCCTTGTGCTGGTCGCGCCGGTTTGAGGCAAATGGCAAAGACCGAGACCCGGTTTCTGTCGGCGGGGGTGGGGAACGGCATAGCCGGGCTTTGCCCTCGTCGGCGGGAATTAGAGGCAGGCAAGAAATGATCTAGTACCGGGGCGGTTGACCTGCCGTGCCGGGTGTAAAACCGGTGGGCGGGAAGACCGCCTTAGATTCAAAAGACACGTCTCTGGGCCGAGTATACTTAATTGAATATCCAGCCCAGGGATGTAGGGAAAAAAAGTATACCCACTTAGCCACAAGTTTGTTTGGAACATTTTTTGGGTAGGGGTGCGATTTTGCAAAAATAAAAATTTCAGATATTATTTTTCAATTGTTAACAACTTGTCCTAAGAAAAATAAGACCTTAATTAGGCGAAACCTCGATATACTGAGGTTGACCTTACTCTACAGCCTCATCCCAAAAAAATCAAGTTTGGTCAAAATCGATCCAGTAGTTCCGTAGATATAAGGTGATTTAGGGGACGATTCCGAATATACCCATTTACAAACGAATATCCGGAAAGTTTCTATCCGTTTTTTGGGTTTTTTAGATTCCTTAGATTATAAAACGTCAAGATTCGATGAAAACTGCATATGCCCAAATCGGACCGATTACAATACTTTCCCTTCTAAAGCTATAGCGCTAGACGGAAAAGTAATAGGAAAGTTTTGGGGGAGAAATTCCGAAAGAGTACCATTTCTAATATCCAAGGCCACCATATCACTTGATCGATTTGTCTAAATTACGGTGTAACAGTGGCCTCAGAACTGTATCGTTTATTGTGTACAGTTGTCGGTACACAACTTGGTTCTGAACAAAATTAAAACCTTCAAAAAAAAGAATTTTTCCTGGAATATTTTTCTTAAGATTTTCATTTAAAACCCAGCAATTACTACTATAATAATTTTGCTAATGAGTAATGCATGTATTAGAGGTCTAAATTTATCTGTAAAACCATCTCCAAACATTGGTTGGCTTTATTTATTGCCATCGATTAGAAAGCGTTCTTGAATACTACGTCCAGGAATCCGTATGGTACGTCCTGCAACTACAAACCACAAAGTACAAAAAATGTGTTAATTTAAACCTGTTACTGTAATATTTGCACGCATCCAGTCTTTGTCCATCTAAAACTATGAGGAGAGTATTGAGGAGAAAGGCATTAAGGATACAAAAAAAAAAAAACGTTCAGACTACGCCGACAGAGTTGATATTTACAGTTATAAGATTTTTTTTTTTTACAAAACTGGGAATATTTATTATTATAAAATTATAAAGTAGGAGTGCTCTTTGACAATTAATAATTACTTGAAATATCTTTGTCCAGAACGTGAGTAGCGCATTACTCATCTTTGATCCTCATCAAAGAAGTTAAATAATAATCTGCATAAATGGTTTCCAGGTATTAAAAAAATATTTGAGAACAAGTTCAGGCTTCCCTAAGGAAAATCTTCATCTTTTCCCAGAATTGTGAAATGTATGGAAATACCGAACTGAATTATAAATCTCCTTGTAGTCGTTGTATCCTGTACGTTGTTTCCTATATGGAAAATCAGGAAATTCGTCACTTTCAAAAATTTTTTTTAGGACCTGAATATGTGTCAACGAAAAAATTCTATGCAATATAATTATAAAAAAATTGCGCAAATTTGTAAAAACAATTTCTGATGCTACTGCTTTCAGGGTCTGTATTTAATTACCTTATATAATTTTTTTAATTTTATTTTCTTCATATATTTTATCAGTCTATGGAAAATTTTAGTTTGTGTTGAGTAAGTTTGCCTATGTTTTGAGAGCTTAATTATTTAATTATAAACATAACATTAATTGTAACAAGTTGATTTTTTTTTTAATAGGATAGTGTACTTGAGTGTGAAAACAAAAAATGATGCATTTTCTCAAAGAAAACCAACTTTTTTTATATTATTTCATCATTAAATATTAAGTGTAATGAACGAGTTGAATTTTATCATGTTATGTTTTCAGTATTTTGTTATTTATTATTATTATTTGTTAAAATGAAGAGATGACAGACATAATGGTTTTTGTGTTTGCAGACAATGAGAGATAAGAACGGTACATCATCTATTTGAATGAATCAAAGATTATTTTATAGTGACTGACAGAGACGAAATATTTATATGTTCGTTAACCATTTATTTATCTGTTTGTTTCCAAAGAGATATCCTTTGACATCTCAAGGCTGTTGACATTTTTGATTGTTGGCAATTTAAAAAAAGTACATAATTCTTCCTGTTTAATTGAATTATTGAGCTTGTTCAGAATTATTTAATGGCAGAGATTTGCGTTATTTATTTATATATATTTTCATATTATAAATCTTTTTTTTTTGCTTTGAAATCTGTTTACAATAATATTTTAAAAATTGCAGTATTCTTTTTCTATTTATGTAATTAAATAACAACTTTTCTTGCTTAATTAAATGTATATATTGTCTTCAGCATAATAGCTATCCTAGCTGTTATGTATAGTAGTGAAATTTTACTACTGCGTATGCGATTGTGGTAGTGCAGTAATATACCGGGTGACTCAATTTATTAGTTCCCACCAATATTTATACATTGCGTTCAGAAAGTCGCTGTGCAGTATGCTTTAGAATTTTATGGCCATTCTGTTTTTTCGGCGTTGGTTGGCTGCCCTGTGGGTTCGTTATAAGAGATAGATATCGGATTTGATCACGCATAATGCTGTAAGGAAACATCTGAACGTTTTCCTCTACAAAGTGATGTGTGATCAAGAACTGAAACCTACATATCAATACCAAAAGAATAGAGTATTGTCAATAGTTTAAATGCTTTATTGACCAGAATTCCTTGGGGATTCCCAACTTGGGGACATAACGGTTTTTACTGGCTAAACGTGGTTTCATCTTGGAAGATCTATTAATTCACAAAATACACGACTGTGGTCGATAACTAACCCCCATGAATTACAGGAACAATTTTTACACGAAGCGAAAATTGGAGTCTAGGTCGGTGCGAGTAGAATGCGCTTTGTGGGTCCAATCTTTTTCAAAAATACAGTTAATAGTGATCGTTATTGTGCAGTTTTAACAAATTTCATTAGTCAGTTAACAGAAATGGAAATCAATTACGATTGGTTCCAAAAAGATGGCGCCGCAGCGCACACAGATAAAACTTGTCAGTGACTTTTTACGAACTGTCTTTTGTTAACGTATTATTTCGAGAGGTTTGTGACATGCATGGCCGCCCGATTTGACTCCCCAGATTACATTCTAAAGGGTGGGGGGGGGGGGGCAGCGAAACAAGCAGTGTATCGCAACAAACCGCACATTATTGACGAACTAAAAATCCCAATAACGGCATACGTACGAGACATTCCAATCAGTACATCAGCTGGTTAAAGTGTTTGAAAACAAATTGAAACGTGTGCAGTGTCATATTAATGTTAGAGGAGGTAATTTTCAACACCTTTTATAAATATTCTCGTTATTTTAATATCCGTTTCTATAAAATAATGAAATAAAAATTTAAAGTAATAATTAAGAAAGTTTTGTCATTACAATTTCATAGTTCCAGTGCACAGAACTTTCTGAACGCGCTGTATAATATTTTATCGTATATCGTGTTTTTTGTCAACGGTGATATAACTCTAAATATAGCCGCCATGTAATTAATTCGAAAATGAAAATAACTCTATTCATTCGGCGTCAAATGAAAACACCAAACACAAATCAGATCATAAATCAAACATAAAACATATAATTTATAACATTCGAAACGGTCTGTTAACGCCACGCGGCTTGTTTACAACAGGATAGCTCTTAAAGTTAATCGAGTATAGGTTATTTATAAAATTGCTGAAAGTTGTTTGATTTAAGAAGTCTGGGGTTGATGAGGTTAGATTGTTATGTGAGAGAGTTTTGTCCCTTCATCACTGGTTATTGCCAAAGCCAAATTTTATTTCATTCATTTGTAACTAGAGCTCCCTTTCATATGCTTTCCCACACCGTTCATATGAATTGTACTCTTCAGTTTTCCCCTTTCAATTTTCTTTATATGTCCCAGTTCATCTTTCTTCTGTTACTACTGATTTTATTCTTGGGTTCGTAAGATCTATTCGTAGGGTTGTATTTTAGAGTTTTAGAGTTAATTTATCTCGTTTCTCTTCCTTACTTTCTTTAATTCGGTTTTTTCATCCTTTATCAGTCAATATACTTTATGATTTCGTTTCCTTGAACATTTTAAATGTAAAATACGAGTAAGATGCTTCTGATATTTAGGATTGCTACCTGTTATGACCCCCATATTGAAGATTATAATTCATGAAATTTTAATTAATAGAATCCATTATTATTACGGTAATATTATTATTATTATTAATTTTGTTTTATTTTAGATGTGAATCTACAGTCATCTTTGGGAAGGAGAAAAATTTAGAAACTTATGTTTGTGTTCTTTTATGCTTCACAATTTATAAGTTATTGCATATTAATGCAGTAAAGCTGTATTAATCATATAAAGCATTCGTTTTCAAAGTGGGCGATAACGGCCCCCTTTGTGGGCGCTGGTGGCCTTCAGGGGGGGAGAAAGCCCACAGAAAATTGGGGGGTTCAGGTGGTCTAGATTAATGACTGATTTAAAAAAAAAGAAGGCAAAAATGATGTTTTCCTAATATTTCAAACTAATGTGTAAGTGTGTAATATTTATGAAAAGGGGGAATTTCCGTCAGACTTCAAAAAAAGTGTTATAGTCATGATACCAAAGAAAGCAGGGGCAGATAAATGTGAAGAATACAGAACAATTAGTTTAACTAGTCATGCATTAAAATCTTAACTAGAATTCTATACAGAAGAATTGAGAGGAGAGTGGAAGAAGGGTTAAGACCAATTTGGTTTCAGGAAAGGTATAGGGACAAGGAAAGCAATTTTAGGCCTCAGATTAATAGTAGAAGATAAAGAAAAACAAACCAACATACTTGGCGTTTATAGACCTAGAAAAGGCATTCGATAACGTAGACTGGAATAAAATGTTCAGCATTTTTAAAAAAATTAGGGTTAAAATACAGTGATAGAAGAACAATTGCTAACATGTACAGGAACCAAACAGCAACAGTAATAATTGAAGAACATAAGAAAGAAGCCATAATAAGAAAGGGAGTCCGACAAGGATGTTCCCTATCTCCGTTACTTTTTAATCTTTGCATGGAACTAGCAGTTAATGATGTTAAAGAACAATTTAGATTCGGAGTAACAGTACAAGGTGAAAAGATAAAGATGCTACGATTTGCTGATGATATAGTAATTCTAGCCGAGAGTAAAAAGGATTTAGAAGAAACAATGAACGGCATAGATGAAGTCCTACGCAAGAACTATCGCATGAAAATAAACAAGAACAAAACAAAAGTAATGAAATGTAGTAGAAATAACAAAGATGGACCGCTGAATGTGAAAATAGGAGGAGAAAAGATTATGGAGGTAGAAGAATTTTGTTATTTGGGAAGTAGAATTACTAAGGATCGACGAAGCAGGAGCGATATAAAATGCCGAATAGCACAAGTTAAACGAGCCTTCAGTAAGAAATATAATTTGTTTACATCAAAAATTAATTTAAATGTCAGGAAAAGATTTTTGAAAGTATATGTTTGGAGTGTCGCTTTATATGGAAGTGAAACTTGAACTTGGACAATCGGGGTATCTAGAAGAAAAGATTAGAAGCTTTTGAAATGTGGTGCTATAGGAGAATGTTAAAAATCAGATGGGTGGATAAAGTGACAAATGAAGAGGTATTGCGACAAATAGATGAAAAAAGAAGCATTTGGAAAAATATAGTTAAAAGAAGAGACAGACTTATAGGCCACATACTAAGGCATCCTGGAATAGTCGCTTTAATATTGGAAGGACAGGTTGAAGGACAAAATTGTGTAGGCAGGCCACGTTTAGAATATGTAAAAAAATTGTTAGGGATGTAGGATGTAGAGGGTATACTGAAATGAAACGTCTAGCACTAGATAGGGAATCTTGGAGAGCTGCATCAAACCAGTCAAATGACTGAAGACAAAAAAAAATGTTAGTTTCAACTCAGAAATAGGATATGCTGCCTTTAAAGGCAGCAATTGCAATTATTATTTTTAACAGATGGTTAGTTTAAACATTTTGGGGGGTGCTAGAAAATTTTTGATTCTCAATGTGGACGAAAAATTTTTAGAATCAATGATATAAAGGATAGATGCACCCTTAAATAATTGCTGTAAGCAATTGTTATAATTATGTTTTGATTTTTTTTAAATAAAAAAAAAATATACTTACCTGGCTAGCTAGCAAACCCCTTAATCTATATCCATTAATATCCTTACAGTTTTAATTAAATTATATTTCATTGATACAGATTAACTGTTAACTATATCTTAGTATCTAAGTACATTACTGTTTTTTATCTTCAAAATAGGGTTTTAGTCTTTATAGAAAAGAGAAGGGGTACCTAATTATAAAAGGTTTTTAAGGAGTATTTATGTACAAAAGCATTGACATCTTAATCATGATACAATTTTCAATGTCTGTTGTTTAAATCTAAATTTCGTTTAACTATTTACTTATTTTATTACTAATAAGTAAAAAAAAAAAATAATAAAAAAATTGTAGCTGTATAAATATGTACTGTAATAAAGTCACTTGGTTAATCTTCAGACTTGTGTAATTTAATTTTAGTTCTTGTTTAATAAGTAATAAAATTTCTATTGTATTAAAGTTTTATGTTTCTTTACTTTATTCTGGTTATAAGTATTAAGATGATTTGTAGTAACTACGTCCAAATTTTATTCGCCAATCGAAATTCAGGTCTGTTGGTACAATAGAGAGGTACACTTTCGTTTGTACCATATAAGAGGTTTTTATGATTTTACTAACTGTTATTATTATTAATGGATCCACATATTAAACAATTTTACTTTATAATTTTTTTTTTTGTTTTTAATTGTTGTAAATCTTTTTATTTAGTTCATTTTTAATAAAATATTTATTGTAAATATTCTACACACTCGATCACTGATCTTTTGGAAAAGAAAGCAAAAATGAATATAAAAATGAAGTAATTCTTAAACTTAAAATTCAATATGTACTCGTGAAACGGATAATTGATCATTTATACACAACAGATAAATATTAAAAAAACACGACTGCCAAAAAAACATTGCTCTTTAGTATTGGATAATTACTAATACAGGATAATTAAACAGCATCTGGGAGATAATTTTGTTTATAGTATTTGTATACAGTACAATTTTTTTTTCAAATTTTTTAAATTTACACTTTTTATATATATAAATATATATATATATATATATATATATATATATATATATATATATATTTTACATATAGTTATAGAGAGAGAGAGAGAGAGAGAGAGAGAGTGATTTATATAGCCTATGACCCTCCCAGAAACTTACGGATTCCAACGTGGGGTCATACATTTAGAACAAACATACATATACATAAACCCTAAATACATTACACTTCTTTTTGGGCAAAACTTGTTTGAAGAACACAGGCAATTTTATTAATGTCATTAATATAATGAAAATATACTGGTTATAATAATAATTGATAACTTTTCTTAAATAATACATGACAGTTAAAAAATTGATATTGTAAAGCTTACTTTGTGTACTAGAAAGGTTATTTATTTTATAAACATTAAAATCACTAGTCAATAAACATTTAACATTTGATAATGTTAGCACCGAAATTTCATCTAAATTAATTTTCATTTCACTTTTACTAAAACTGATGTAATTATTAGTTAAAGTATTTCCGAATTAACGTGATATGTTAGATCGAGAGTGCATCTGATGCGTGTAAAAGTTAGCCTTCAGCCTACTACTAACAAATGACCCGTTTGAATTTTGAAAATCGAAGGATTGTTTGCAGAAATATTATAAGGGCACCTCCCAAAACAGCGCCCTGTTTGTTACCAGTTGGTGATGATTGCCTAACCTCACACGTGGGCTCGCATAACCCCACACACTAGCCTCACATGCGGTCTGCATTGGAAGCCCGTTATTAAACAGAATTTATTTAATACTATTTTATTTAACGTAAATTTAATTATATTATTTTTGTAATAGAACGGAATGATTCGAATGAATCATTCAGTTCAAAACCAGTTCACACACTGATAGAGAAAAATTAAAAAATTTTATGACAAAACGTTATTGATTTACACGGTTACTCATATCCAAAGTTTATTTAACTCAAAAAATTTACAGCGGTTATATTTTTGACACTCACTGTGAGAAATTTCAAAACTATACGACAAACTGTTATGGAGATATTTAATTAGTCTTAAGTATAGAATACCCCACCCTTTTAACAATTTGACTTCAAAATAAAATCACGTACATTTTTTTAATATGTGATATATTTTAGGTACTCAACACCGAACCAAAAACTGTATTAACTTTCTAAAAGATATTAAATTACACAGAAAGATTGTTCTACGATTTTTTTAAGTAAAGTTATCTGTTTTTTCATCTCCATAACTTATAAGAAATGTACTTATCATGTCATATAAAAACTGATCTACATACATAAAACCTGCCGGAAGTTTTTAACTTAAAGATCTGTTTTTTGAAGTATGAAAATTTGAACCGATTAGCATCGTTCCCTTACGTAGTTATAGCTATATAAAAAGTATAAAAAATCAAAACGAAAAATAAAGATGAAACGAAAAAGTAAACGATGAATTATAAAGTATATATTTTAAAATGTTTTTATTTAATAATTTTTTTTTTTGTGAAAAACGTATTTACCCATTTACTGTTTAATGCATTGTTTTTGCTTTCCATATTACGTATAATTACGGAATACTAATTATACGGTTGTTGGTTTGAACGTGCTGTTTAATAACTTATTCGTATAATGAGTGAATTTTAATTAGTAGATAATAATTTATTATCTTAATTCTCTTGTATATTATTGCATATATTATTCATATTACATTATTAAATATTAATAACGTAAATGCATTGTGAGGTTTTCATTTTTATATCACAACATCCTTTAGGCCAATCATTTGTTTTTCCTTAAGTGTTTATTTGGCCTTTTGAATTCCTTTACCTTTGGGTACAGGTTGGCAATATTACTAACTGTCGTTTGTTGGTAGTAAGTAGTTGTAGCAGAATTTTCAATCTTATATATTTCTTATTGTTGATGATCACTTTTAAATTATTAGTTCTTTCCAGTTTAGAGATCCACATTTCTAAGTGGTTGAATCTCATTATTTTCTTCCTATTTCTGCTGTTTTTATGTTAACGTTACTTCCTTTTATAAAAGTATCCTTGCCTTTTTTCCACATAATCATATTTACTCTTAGCTTCCGTAGAATATATTTGTTATATTACTCACGGAAATTTACATTTATTCATTATTTTTATGTAGGTGTTTCTTACAACCAAATCAATTAAATATCTTTACTTTTTTTTACCGATTTTGATCACATAACAAGAGTATCTCAGGTACTGTGACATACTCACCAATACCGTGAGTACGTTTTTCTAAACTCTTTAATATTATCTTTTTCCAAAAAAGTATTCTTTTTTAAAATATCTTCATATATTAAATTTTTATTTTAAGTTCATTATTAATTGCTTTCTACATTCTGCATATTTTTCTTTAGAGGCTTCTCCAATTTTTTCTCTTTTCTGCAATTTCTCTTACTCTTCCTTCCCCATCCTCATCAATTAAATCATTTACCATTTTATATCCACTTTTCAATCCAAAACATTTTTCTTTCCTATTTATTCGGTTACAATATACTGTATACAGCATGCATTATAAGAAAGTATGTTAACGGGTCAAATTTTACTCAAGGGTTTTTTTTATAGATATTGAAGTTTCAAGATCCTCTTCAACACAGAAAACAAAAATTTAGCGTAGAAAAATTCAGGAACGTTGTATGTACGTACGTATGAGGTATGTACGAGTATATTGATCTGTTTTTTGCTTTGTATCTCCAGGATGGATGGATCAATTTGGATAAAACACGACGATGTTTTTTTATATATGGGATACTGATGCCACTTAATTTTGATCATAATTGGTTAAGGAGACAGGAAGAAAAGTACCTTACGGATTCCGTTCCTCAAAGTTTAGGTAAATTTTTTCACGTAATTTAATGGTAACATAGGTAACTAAGATACTTTCGATTAGTGTTTGGTCTTATTCAAATCCCTATACAGAGACAGGGGAAAAAACTTTTATGTCATTTCTGGACGTAAGGAACTTTCTTGTGCTAATTATATGGTTTTGTTTTCGTCAGACGAGGGAAAGCTTTGGCAGCCGCCGTCAGCGACTAAAACCCCTCCCCATTAAACAACATGCCCTGATCATGTTGTATAAGGGGAAGGGCTAAAAAGAAAATTTATAAAAAAAAAAATAGAAAATAGCAAATTCTTTAAAAAGTTTTATTCTACCGTCTTCTTTCTCTCTCTCATCCATCATCTTCTATTGCAGTTTTGCCCTGCTCATTTCTGCAACAGCGTTCCAGTTTTCTTCATAACAAAGAAGTACATCGACTAGATTATCAGAAGCCAACCTTCCAGTGACCGCTGTACACTGCTATCTGTCCTCTACCCACCTGTCGAACTTGAAGAAGGTGTGCCTGACTGTATTCTCCAGGCCACAATATGCACAACTGGCGTCTTCTCTTCTTTTCCTGCTCCCCAGGTAGGCATTACATTCATGGCTTGTCAGCAGTTGGTTGAGCCAAAGTTGACCTCCCCATGCCCCCGACAGACCAACCTACATACATCTGGGATGATCCCATTCATCCAGAAGCTAGCTGTAGCCTCATCCCATCTCTTTTGCCACCTTTCCAACATTACATCCCAGCCTGTCTTCTTTGGGGTTCTCATCCATCTGTCTATTCACTAATTATATGGTCCCATTACAATATTACATGTCACTTTTGTTATACATTTGGTCAATTTAATTTAAAAGTGAGGGATAATAAGCCTATACTTTTCATAATTTGTCTTTGTTTTTAGATCTTTGACTATATTAACCAATTTTATAAAAAAATTTTGTGTGATGACTTTTGAATATGGGTCATTGATGCGGTTATATGAAAGAGTAGAATAATTTTTTTTTACATAATTTTTATTTTCTTACTTGCATAATTTATTTTTCCGTTTAATTTTCCTCTTAAGTAGTATAGTCTGTCTGGTCTTAGCTCTCGGTTGCCAGAATTCCATAACATTCTTGATTTAGCCCGAGTTTCATTTTTCATCGTCTTCTTATCAATGTCTATTACTTCTTTGCCTTCATATTTAAGAGTCCTCATTTTTTTAATATCATTTTTTCTCATTATTTAAGTATCGCATAAAATACAAGAGAATACTTTAAAATAATTTTTTCATCAATTACATTTTTTTTTTAATTAGAATATTTTTCTATTAAAATCTTCTTTTGTTAAAACAGTGCAGATCTTTATTTTAACTTCAATTCTTCAGCTATTTCTGTTTCTAGGAATTAATTTCTTTTGTCTGTTCTTAATCCACATAATGTCACTTACATATTCTGCTATAAGTCTCTACTCATTACTTTTGATCTATTTTATTTATTTTCAGCTCACACCGGTCTTTCAATTGAATTTTTCAGTAAGACTTCTAACCTTTTGAGAAAATAATATAAGTAATATTAAAGTTAGTTACTTCCTCAAATTACGTAATTCTTAAAGTAGTATTTTTATAACGCTACAGTATTAGAATATCTTTGTGTAATTGTATCTTTATTAATAAATTATGTTATTTATAATTTTTAATGTTGGTAGTAGTTTTATCAACACCGTGTTAGTGACACTTCAAAAAAGAATTCTTTCTCTGGTAAATGATAAATACATCTTTTTTTTACATGTATATTCGCCCGCATCATGACATATACATAAGTAATTTAGTTCAGTGTACTGTGTTATTTGTTGCAGGTGGGTAAAAACTGATGCTATGTGGGACCGCTTGTTAATAATTTCAACATGTAGGCTAGATAAAGGTGAATTATAATTATTTTTTTTTTAATGTTTAATCTCTGATAATATTATTTTTATGAAAAAATTTTCGATTTAGAATTTAATTATGTTTCTTTAATATACCAATAGAAATCGTTTTTGTACTGCGTGACGTTCAACTAAAATCTTCTCGCTCTTTCACTGTATACATTCTCTCACTCAAACTCTCTCTCTCTCTCTCTCTCTCTCTCTCTCTCTCTCTCTCTCTCTCTCTCTCTCTCTCTCTCTCTCTCTCTCTCTCTCTCACTCTCTCTCTCTCTCTCTCTCTCTCTCTCTCTCTCTCCCTCCCTCCCTCCGTCCATCACTCACTATTTTGTCAACCGTTCAAATATATTTATTTTTAATCTAAATACATCGACCATTTTTACATTCTTTCTGTGTATTGCTTCTTTTCAGGTTATAGAAATCTTTTGCCTGATTATTGTAATTAATTATTTTAGACTATTTATATACTGTACATATTTAAAATCTTAACCCAGTTTTTTATGATGCTTACTTCCGATATATTACTGTTAAGATTTAAAGTCTTTATTTTGCGATATCTATTTTGTTTTACCTTTTCTTATCTGTATTTGTAAAATATATATCATAATACCATTGTATTTTATAATTACTATTTTTTGAACTATTAACTTTTTATATTTTTATTCATTACGAGGTTGATTTTAGAAATATTTTTATGAAAAATTATATATTATATCTTGATTAATTTTATTTTTATTTTTTTGATGGGGGGTGTGTTTGTGTTCTTAGATAACGGTGATGCTCTTGTCCATTCAATCTCTGCAAAAGTAGGAAAAAATGTTCGTTATATTTAACTAGATCTAAGCCAGTAGTTACTTAAACAACTATATTTTTAAAAAAGTAGAAATCCATCTGGAAGTTCGGAGTTTTTTTCGAAAAAAATATTGAATTTGTTAATTAAAAACTTTTCACAAATGCTATAGATTTTTTCACTGAAAGTAAACAAGTTTATCTATTCATCTCAATTTTCTTAAATTCTTACAAAAATTGTTCCATTTTTTTAGAATACCAGAGGAGTGGAAATGTTTTTACGAGATAATAAATTATAAATTTATTTGTTAATTAGCATTGTAAACTTATAACAAATTGGTATATAATTGAAAGTAGATTATTAGAAAGTTAATAAAATAAAGATCCCTTTGAGCTTAATGAATTGCGTAAGTTTTGATTCTTTTTAAGCATGTGGTCTCTGCGTACCGCGTTTTAATAAAAAAGAGGGTTAAATTCAGTGCAATAGGAAATCGTTACGCAATTAGTTTTATATAAAAATCTGCATCTAATCAATCCTTAAGAAAAAATAATTGTTCCCTAACATTTTTTATTTATTAATCTTGTGACCTCGTTTTAATTATCTTTGAAAAATTAAAAAATGCATTTATTTATTTTAAGTATTGTTAGAATTTTATTTAATATCTGTTGAAATTATTCTACATCTGTAATATATAATTAATACTTTTATCATTTCAAGATTGGTCTTGAAATACGTTGTTGAATGCACCAGTGTTGTCTATATAATAATAAAATATTAGTCGAACAAAAGTGATTTTCTTGTAAAAAAAAAATAAATAAATAGACGAATTTAAATGAAGAAATAGTTGACTTTAAGTCTTTATTAATGACATTTCTTGTATCATACTTTTTTTTGTAGCGTAAAATGAAAATTACGTAATAAGTTTAAAAATATATCGGTTTGATTCATCAGTGCTGATTTATTAGTCGATTTACTTATCTTACCAATAGTTTGTTTGCCGTTAATTTATATATATATATATATAAAAGTGTGTGTTAAAAAAATGTAGTGATGAAAAAAAAATTAACTTCCGGGTTTTTGTAAAATTTCGATGTTCCACATACTTAGATCCCATAGGATGTGGATCGTATGGAGTACAAATACAGTAAATACACACACACACACACACTAGTAGAGGCATTATTGTATTAAAATTTTTAGGAAGTGGGAAAGTTGCGAAATTTTCATTTTCGACTTTTTACTCCGAGGTAGAAAAATCTTTCTTAGCAAAGTAACCAATATTTTTCCACATTTCTGCGCAAGAAGACCGAGTTTTCTTAAATTTAATTTCATTTTAATTTTTTTTTATAAGCTTTATTTAACTTGCTTTAGTTATAATCAAATCTTGCAACTGCTATATCTTTTGATCTATCGTATGAAAATCAATGAAATTTGGTACACGTATGTTACTTCTATGACAATACAGAACTACGGTGTCAGAATTTGATATGACCCACCCCTACGCGCTACCCCTACGCTAAATTCATGTATTTAGTTGAACATTTTCATTTCTCATGAACTATCGTGTGAAAATGATTGAAATTTGGTACACGTATGTAACTTCGACGTGTAAAAATAAATATTTTTATTTTTTATTCTTAATAAACAAACAATAACATTCAGATATAAACATTATTAAGAATTTTTTTTTGGATGTAAAAAGTTTATTGTTCATTACGACTAAAAAGTAAAAAATAAAAAATAAAATTCAAAAAAACAAAAAATTACAAAAATATATTTGATTACATATAATTTTATTTTTTAAAAAAGATTTTATTTAACTAATATTAATATTAACATTAATAAAAAAAAGGAAACAAATTAGAAAAACCCTCTAAAAAGTAAAAAATAAGAATTAAATCAAATTGAGAATTTTAACCAAAAAAATATAATATATTAACAAATATAAAAATGCACTGAAAATAAAAAATAAATTATATAAATATCTAATAAATAACCAATAAATAAAAAAATAAATAAATGTAATAATTGTTAAATTTTAAAAATAAAAGTAATGAATATATTTAGTTAAATAAAAGCGTGGCGCAGTTTTTATAACAATGTTTTCCAATAAGTATTTATAGTTATTTGCTGTATTTTAAAATATATTTCTTTGTTTAATGAGGTTGTTTAGTATATGTATATACTTTATTTATCTGTAATAAAATAACTAAAGTATTAATTCTTTGATGGTTCAAATTTGCACCAAGATGACCTTTAATCGTTAATAAGATTAAAAATAAAAATTAAATTTAGAAATCTTACACAAAGTTATTACATTTTGACGGTAATCTGAAAAATTATTAATTAATATCATTATTATGATTGCAATCGTAATTATGAATTCATTAAATAAAAATTCATAATTAATTAAAACGAAACTTTTAGCGGAAAGAGTGCGTTCAATTTGGCTTAGAATACAAGCCGAATTCGAAGATGAACTTCAACTATGTGAGAACACGTAGAAAGAAAGCGATTGGGTGCATTTCCCCAGATTGTTACTTGCAGCTAGTCAGTCTCAACTGGAGAGGTCTAGCAGACCTTTCCGCCTCCTCGCGTCGTTATTGAAAATGAAAATGAAGATTAATTTTTGTAAAAATAAATGATGTGTTGTTTTAAATAAATTATAAAAACTGCGCCACGCTTTTATTTAACTAAATATTTTCATTACTTTTAATTTTAAAATTTAATAATTATTACATTTATTTATTGATTATTTATTAGATATTTATGTAATTTATTTTTTTACTTTCAGCACTTTTTTATATTTGTTAATATATTATATTTTTTTTTGTTGTTGAAAATTCTCAATTTCATTTAATTCTTATATTGATGTAGTAGTTTTGGAGATTCTCCAGCCACAAAATTTTATATACATAGGCCTTATATATATATATATATATATATATATAAACCTATATATTTATATAGGTATTTAGGTATTTATTGGTATAGTGGTATTTATTTACGTATATAGGTATATAAAGGTATTTTTATATGTATATATACCAGAAAACTCCAATTTACATGAATGATATACTCAAAACGTAAAGAAAATTTATTTTCATCCCCCCCAATCACACCATACGACCAAAAATAATACTATTTTTCTTCGAAAGATCTGTAAAAAACACGTAGTACATAAACTTGCAACATAAAATGTTGCAAAATTTTTACTTCCACAATTAGAAATTGCACATAAACAATTTAAGTTTTTCTTTTAAAATATTTCAGCTGTAGTAGTTATATTTTTAAAATCACACAGGAACACTTTTAGTAAAATTATGTATATCGTTCATATTTGCAAATTTTTTTGGGACTTTTGTGTTCCTGTCTCGTAAATTCGCAAACATTTTGTGACGAATTTAAGCAAACTTTTTAACTTGCTTAAATCAAGTTATATTACTAATATTATTTCTTACTGTACAGTATATGCATGCTCAGAATCATAAAAGAATCGGCCATCAAATTTCAAAGATAAAAGTTTCCAAAAAATTTACCGTCCTCTTCCTAGAAATTTATATTCAATACATTCTACTTTTTTCAGTTTTATCTCTCAAGAAATATAATATAATATAACAAACGTTTTGTATTTCTTTTTTTTAAATTTAAATTGTTATTTCTATTGTTTTTTTTTTAAATTACAGTAATTCTTTTATTCATTTTTAATGTTACTCATAATTTTATTTTAAAATAAAATATGATTTTAAAAAAATATATTTTTGTTTTCTTTAAATAATAATTTAAATGAAAACAACTGGAATGAAAAATCTTAAAATCGTTTGAGAAATACAGCTTCATTTTCTCAATATTTGAAAAGTATTTACCACCTTTTTTAAATTGGATGTATACAGTTACGTTTTTAATAGATATACTTAAAACAATAAATACAAACTAAAAAACTTTCTAGGAAAAGTTAAAAATTTATCGATATCTTTCAAGTTGCTGTCACAAGTTGGTATCCAGTATTTTCCTAATGTAGATTGTTAATTAAAAATACAATTTTTATTTATTTATTTATGTTTTTGAATAAAGAACTGAAATTTTACATACATTGTTCACTGCCATGACAATTTTCATGTATGGGTATTGTTTTTATTTGTTTATTCATTATGAGAATTTTTTATAACATTCTATCGGTGAATTAAACAATTTATTTTTATTTTTTAGTGTGTGATGAAATCACACACAAAATTAGGAAGAGAGTTGAAATTATCTCTTCATCAAACCTCTTGCTAATTTTTCTGCATATTTTTTTTTTCAAAATGTTACATAAAATACAATTCTGGGTTAGGTTTTGTTACTTTTAATGCTTTATATTTATCTTTATTTTATTTTACAATTTTGAATGGTTCAAAATAGGCTTAAGACCAACTGCTTTAGAACAGTAGAATAATTAATTAATTGAAGAATATATATATATAGAAAAAATAATTCAAAAATTATAAATATATAAATAAAATACGTATATGAAATACGTAAATATATAACAATAAAATTATAAATTCGCTGCCATAGTCCATTAGATGCTTACGAGAAAAAAAAAATTAAATAACAGCGCGTAAAATGTAAAAATGCAATGTATTCACGTTAAAATATTTTAGCGATAATCGATACTGTATTATTTTTATTGGTCTATTCGTCTATTACGAGTTATTATTTTTATGTAATATTATTACAGTAATAATAGATTCAGAGTTTATTTTTTATTTTCTCAGTATTATTATGAATAACGAACAGATTTATTCTGTTTTAATTCTAAAGCAGCTGTTGTCACACGTGTATTATTACCTTGAAAAGGCGAGACCTTATAATATTTTTATTTTTTGTAACTATAAAGAAGTATACCCCCCTCACCAACCTCTTATGTGAACTATTATTCACCACTAATGTTTGTTATAATGATAGATGTGAACAGTTGGCAATGTATTAACACGCAGTCATCCGGCGTTAAACCACAGTTGTCATAAAAACCTACCGGAAATAATCGTCAAACGTCATCGCCGTCACCCTTTCTTTGCATCAGTGTTGTTACTACCATATGGTTATAAAAAAAAAAACAAAAAAAAACATAGTATATACATATTTCTTTGAGAACATTCGTTTGATACTCACATATTATTAATATTATATATATGCTATATATATAGGGCACGTATATATATATATATGTATACGTGCCTTTTTTTTCTGCTGAAGAGAATACTGCTCTTTAGTGAACTCTCCTCCCCTGGAGTCACAGACTTCTTTGATTACTGGATTAACTTTTGAAATCAACATTTCTTATATTTAATAGAATTTTCAAAATTCTTTTTACTTAATTGTACTCGTATTAATGTTGATTTATTCCCTAAAGTTAAACGTTTTCATTTCGCAAAACAAGTTTTTCTAAATTTGAGACATTTTAACGATATTTCTTTTATGCCTCCGGTCCCAAGGTATAATCACTAGAGATTTTGGGAATAATAAACAAATTTAAAACTTGTTTTAAATGTATAGATTGTTAATTTAAATCTCCTTATAAATAATTTGTGAAAGCATACGAGGTGCGACAATAAAGTAATGAGACTGATGTGAAAAAAAATGTTGCTTATCGTTTTAGTCATGTTTAGTGTTGTCTCCTTCAAAGTAGTTCCCCTCTGATTGCACACACTTATTCCAGCGCTTCTGCCATTGATGGTAACATTTCTGAAACTCATATTCTGTAATATCCTCCAAGACCCTCGTCACAGCTTTTTGGACGTCTTGTGTTGTTTGAAAATGGTGTCTCTTGATCGCCATTTTGACCCTTTGAAATAGAAAAAAATTCTATTGTACTGAAATTTGTTTTGAGGTTAAAAATTGCTGTATTGACAGAGCAGCATGGAATGGCGCATTACCGTGATGCAGATCCAATTTTCAGCAATGTTGACACGGACACGAAGAACTCGTTTACAAAGTCTTTCTAAAATTTCTTTGTAGAAATATCGGTTAACTGTTTGTCCAGGAAGCACCCACTCTTTATGAACAATTCCCTTGGAATCAAAGAAGCACACAAGCATGCATTTCACTTTTGACTTTGACATGCGAGCTTTTTTGGTCTGGGTGATCCCTTTGAGCGAACTTTGGCGTTTTGTCTCTGGATCGTATTGAAAAACCAACCTTCATCACCAGTGATAACACGGCTCAACAAATCTGGATTGATTTCCGTTTGCTCTAACGGATCGGCGGCCACATTTTTCCGTGTTTCTCGCTGTTGTTGTGTGAGATTTTTGGGGACCATTTTTGCACAAATCTTTCTCATACCAAGATCTTCAGTTAATATTAGACGAACCGTTTCTCGATTGATGTTGAGTTCTTCTGCAATCATTTTCACGGATAATCTTCGATCAGATCGTACGATTTCACGCACCCTGGTCAAGTTGACATCTGTCCGTGAGGTTGATGGTCGTCCACTGCGGTCTTCATCTTCAACATTCGTTCTGCCTTCACTAAAAATGTTATGCCACCGAAAAACTTGAGCTCTTGACATAACCTCCTCTCCAAAAGCCTTCTGAAGCTTACCATAAGTTGTCGTCGCGTTTTCACCCGATTTAACGCAAAAAGAAATGGCATACCGTTGGGCAATATTTTGCGGTTTCATTTCTGTGACGAGAGACACAAACACGTGTTCACTTATTACAGCACAACTCACGATTGAGCAGTTGCATCAATGTGCCGCTTGGACTAGGAGTAGCTTATAGACCAAGGTCAAAGATGGTTTGCCTACGCAAGCTGCAGGGTTGCCACATCTTGCAAAGAAAAATCAATCTGATTACTTTATTGTCGCACCTCGTATATTTTACTTTTATCTATTAAAAAAAAAAACCACTACCAGGGATTGCGATCTATGTTTCGGTACACAAAACTCTTATGTAATACCTTGCTTAAGAATGATACTGCTTTTCAATATTATCATCTTTTTAAATTTATAATTTCTTTATAGTACATTATACACAATGTATATATATATAAAACTTTTTTACTACAAACAGTTGTATACTAATTTATTGATTTGTATAATTTGTCGCGTACTTTTTTTTATGGTTGTAATGCATGTAAAGAACCTGGGTTGTAAAAATCAAAGGTCGGTGTTACTTATTTTCAAAGTCTTGTTTATTAATTAAGTAACTGCCTAGGTGAGTTAAGATTTAGGACTGAATATTACCTGTAATTCAGGAGGAATTTTCATAACAATATGCAACAGTACATTTTCTCTAGTAAACGTAACATTTTGGACTTGTATTTGAGATTAGCTGCAGTTTTTTTATGACGTCTTTTATTCACATAAATTTATAAAGTGATTGGGAGACCTCTTTTAATCACAGAGAAAATACGTCTTTAATTACATACTTTGAATTATCATTTTTTTTTTAAATATGTTAAAATTTATTTGAGATGACTTGATCTAATTTAGCTATGATTCTTTCTATAGGAAATGTTTAGCAGAGAATACATTTAAGTATAATGTGTACGTAATGTATTATGTGCAATAATAATAATACAATAATCCTTGTGACAAAAGAATGAAAGAGTCTTTTGTAGGACTAAATATTACATATATTTCGCTGGGCTTGGAATGAAATTATATTCTACTAGAATATGAAAAAAACTGGGAACCACCTACTTCCATTGTAAGCGTGATAATAGATGCTTGTTATTCTTGAAAAGTAATGTTTATGTCCTTTTTTTAATGACTTAAGTAACATGCGAGATCCCTTACAATCATTAGGTTATGATACCTAACAAAGGTGCTTCATATTTATATATATTTCCGTAAGGAAGAATTCCGAGAATTGAACAGTTTAGGATATTTACTTAAAGTTAATTTGTTGTCGAAAAGTATAGATTATACATATCAATTTTTGAAGTCGCTCAGCATTGAAGATTTTTATACAAAAAAAGAAACTGCAATTTAGACTTAAATACACACTGATACTTTGAAAACTTGTTCGTTTTGTTATTTTTTCGTAAAATAGTTTTTATTAAATGAATTTTTACGTAAGGATTTATGAAAAATTTAATTAATTACGTTTTTCCTTTTTTTTGTAAGATTTTGTTTAGGTGAATATATTCATTGGCTTTGTTAAATTCATAATCAGGAAGTAGCTGTAACGATTAAACTATTTATAAAACAACTGATTGGTGTTCTCGGTTATAAATATATTTACACTTTTTTTTATCTTCATTCGTGTTGATAAAATTCATTTGATTTCATTATAGAATGCTTTTGTTTTAAATTGCTATCGTACTGCATTACAGGTGTAGATCTCCATTAGTTAGATGTGTTACAGTTGATTAACTTCACGGTAAAAGAGTAATTTCCAAACGGGTGCTTAGCAAGGAAATTGAGTTCTGAGTCTGTTAGAATTATCAACGCACCCCTTTTATACAACAGGACCTAACAGCAGCCTTAACGTTAACTCATTCAATCGTATGGACACGCGTGCGCAACTCTTCTTCCTTCTCTTCACACCGTATACAAAATACACGTAAAAGATTTGAATTCTAGGTGTGGTAGGGGGAAATGATAAAGGGTTAAAACAGGAAGGTTAGGGAAGGGGGTAGATACAATGCCACACAAGGTAGCAATTAACTCTGTAGGGGTGTTTAGTAGCCGAAACAGAAGCGTGGTACGGTCTACCAGCCACACCTGTTGTTCAGTGTTGCCAACATTAACAATTATTTGTTAATTTCCTTTTTAATATTAGCTTTTGCAAAATATTTTTCACTTTTTTTCATTTTTATTAATTATTATTTTTATTATGATTTGAAATATACAACTAGCTTTTTTTTATTACTTTTTTTAATAGAAAATTGTTTCCGTAAAACTTCTGTTGGTAAAAGTATTTTAGTATTTTATTTTAAAAAATGTGTACTGAATCGACATATTATTTAAAAGTCTATTTAATTTTTTTTATTTTTATTATTATTATTTCATTTCTGACATTGTAACTCTAGAGCTGTACTCCAAGTAGGAAAGTATGCTAATCTGTTAAAAAATGACGGATGAGTTTTTTCATTTCTGTTCGTTTAATTACCTACGGATCCCAAAAAACAAGAAAAGTTTTGGGGGGTTAAGTCCGTACGCACACGTATGTCGACGTCTTTGAAGCTTAGTAACTTTTGATAGGATGAACTGATTTTGATGAAATTTGGCACGTAAACTTGAGTATATGGCGTAATTTATTAGTAAAGGGTTGGCATCAGTTTCTCCAAGGAATAGGGTAGATAGTTTCTTTAGAATCAATTTTCTCACTATTTTGAAAACATAACCTCACTTTATATTAAACTCTGCTTCTTACCATTAAAAAAAAATGCCTAAAATTTTCCGCCTTCCTCCAAAACCGAAAAAAGTATCGTTTTATTTATTCCATATGGTTTAAGCGAATTTTTTGAATTATCGATTAAATATCGGAATTTTGAAATTTTTTAAACTTTTTTCATTTCATTATTTTTCCGCTATATAAGAATAAATAACCAATGCCACGAAAGTATAACAACTTTGTTGTCACTATTTTTTTTTTTTTTTTTTTACCTTCTGTCAATAAACGTAACATACAATAATAACATTTAACAAGTATTAATTATAATATTTATATATATATATTAATTATGATAATATATATTATATTATAATAGATTTTTACGTTCCAAAGAAGAAATGAAAAATTATTAAAGAGGCATGTCTCCTATCCATTATTGTATAATGTATCATTCATTACCTGTAGAATGTAACAAGTTATTTATTTAACCGAAAGCCGAACAGTACTCTTTGTGTTGCAATTTTAACGACGGTTTTTTAAGAAAATTAATGTTTAGTTTTTACTACCATAACACATATTTTAAAAATGAGATTAATTTATCTATTATCAATTACTTTATTTTAAAGAATTAAACTTACATAAAACATAATTTGTGATTACTAAAACGGGTAAATACTATTAGAGTGTTGATGTTTTAATAAGTTTGTCTGAAGTGCAGTTATGACAATGCTATTTTAAACTACAGTTAGAATTAATTTTATAAATGTAAACATAGACGTATTAACTAAAACAATTAATTTAAATTAAAAAATAATGTAGGTTTTATATCCAACTATAATTTCAATATATCTCTGGTTGGGGAAAAATTTATATCACGTAAAATCAGGTTTATTTGATAAAACAAAATATTAAAAAAGTTACTTAAATAACTGCTAAATATTTGTTCAGAAAATAATTTCAAAATATTTATATAATATATTCGGTTACAGATGCACGGGTATAAGTTTCGCTATATTTTTTAAGTTATAGTGAATTGATAATTATCAACGTATTAAGATTGTAGGTGATTTGTTAATAAAGTAAAACCTGATGTCGATTCTACGGAATTAAATGAAGTATAGAGGAAACGATTCTTTTCATTAACGGACACGTTAATTAATTTTTTATGGAGATCTCATCTTTAAATTTGATTTACAACTAAAATATGTCAGTATATTTAGCCTGATATACATAGTGTATCTCCAAGTTAACCCGGGAATTTCATAACCTATTCTACTCCATAGGACACCATAAGAAATCACTAATTTTGTTCCTTATTAACTTCCTAAAAATTTCAGTACCATCTCATTTCACCGGGTTAGCTAAAATCCTAGCGAAATCTTTACCTAGCTGTAACTCGCAAACGAAGCATTTCAAGACATGTGTTTATGAACTATTTCCATTATTTTCACGAGTAGAAGGTTATGAAAGCTCAGGAAAACTTCTGATAAATCATGTATATTATAGGTTATAGAAAATCGTTGAACATAGAAATTAAATAATATTCAGTATGATTTATAAAAGGATAAGGAATCGTTCATTTACATACTTTTTTGTTGACTTACAGGCTGTCACTAGGAAGTAAACGTAGAAAAAATTATATTAATTAAATTCCTTCCTATCAAACCGAGAAAAATTTGCGAAAAATCTAAAACAAAATCTAAGATGTAAGATATTTTAAACCTAATCTTAACAACGAAATCCTTTTTACTCAAACTACCGGAAATTTCTTCGGATAAAAAAATTTCCCTATTATCTGGCTATACATGAAACCTCACCCCCAAAGTTTTTGGTTCACTTGCACAACTAGTATGCCTAGGAAGACATAAAAAAAAAATCAGTTAAAAAGTATGCAATAAATAAAAAGATACCTTTTTTAGATTTTTGAGGAAAGGGGAAATATTCCCTTTTGGGAAAGTGAGCAAATTTTTTTAAAATGATAAGATAAGGGGGAATTTTTGTGCATTTTTTAAAATAAATGACAAGATAAGCATGCGCATTCATGCACTGAGCTTGATATAAAGTGGGATTATCTTTGCAACATTTTGAGAAAATTGACCTCAAAGAAACTCTACTACTCTCCCTATATGCACGATTCTTCGGAGAAAATTTTATCAGAATCTATTCATCTAGTTAAAATTTATTAAGCTTCAAATACGCCAACACACGTACATAAGTACTTACGAACGAACATTACTCCTCAGTTTTTTGTTTTTGGAGTTCCGGAGTCATGACTGACAAGATAAGAAATGATAAAAAATCAATACCCAATTTTTGACTGGTTACCTACCATACTTTCTTTTTTGCAGGATAACTGATGCCAGGAAATTAAAAAAAATTATAGAAAACAAATTTTTAAACGTCACTCTAAAGAAACATTTTTGATCTATGTTTACTATGTTAAATGAAAGAAACTACAAAAAAATTCTACTGAAAATGTACAACCAATAAAAAGTTGCCTAAGACTTCTTTTTTGGGGTGGGGAGAATTACGATGAAATATTATTTTAATGTTATTATTTAAAGTTTGAATAAACCAAACAAGTTTTAAAAAATTCCAAAAATTATTATTTTTGTCTTCGGTTTATCCAGTAAAACATACGTACTTACGAACATTACCCCCACTTTTTAAAATTTGTTCTGGGTCCCTGTGTCATGAAGCGTTGAGAAATTAGTAAATCTCTTCCCCCATTTTTTGACTGATTACCATACTTTCCTTCTTGCAGCTTAGCTCTTTGATTTATTAATTTCTCAACGCTTCATGACACAGGGACCCAGAAAAAATTCTAAAAATTGGGGAGTATTGTTCGTAAGTACGTATGTTTTACTGGATAAAACCAAAAGTAAAAATAACAATTTTCGGATTTTTTTCTAGAGCTATGATGCAAGGAAAGAACAAGTAAATTAATGTTCTCATGCTTTATTTAAGAAATTGTTATTAAAACCTTTTTCTAATTTTTTTTAATTATAAATATATACTATCTTTTTTTTGCTCACCTGGGCTCAAGAATCAAGTATACTCAGCCCAGGGCGACTCTAATGAGCCACCCCACCTACCGGCAGTACTTCCGGCATGGCAGGTCGGCTTACCGGTTCCGGATCTTTTCCTTATTTTCATCTTGCTTCTGCCTCTAACCGCTAAGGCCAGGGACACCGGGCCCGGCTGTGCCGTTCCCGGGCCCTGCCCCAGCAGCCGGGTCTCGGTCGTTTTTTTCTTTTTTTTTTTTCTTAAAGTAACTCCTCCCACTTCTTGTAATCTACTTCTTTTGCTCGTATAACCTCAGCCACGAATCTCTCTATTGTCAATCATTCTTTTGAAATCTAGAAAATAATGATATTTTCAAAAGAGATTGCATACTTTTCTTAGACTACGATTGTTACAATCTGGACTAGCTTTATGTATTTATGTTCAAATTAATCTTAATTACAATAATTCTATAATTACTTCATTTATTTGTGAATCATTAGACTATTAAAATATGTACAAAATGAGAAAATTTAACACTGTGAGAGAATCAGTCGAATGGGGTAATCTGCAAGTCTTAAATATATTCATATTTATTACAAAATTGCGATAGAAACTCGAAGGTATATTGAATACATTGAGACAGAATCGAAGAAATTAACGTTAAATTTTAATTGGTACTGCTAACTGTAGATATTCTACTCGGAAAAGGAGGAGTTAAACTTGTTCATTAACATTGTACTTCATGTATAGCCGGATAATATGGACATTTTTTCCGATTAGATTTCCGGTAGTTCGAGTAAAAAGGATTTTGTTGTTAAGATTAGATTTAAAACATCCTACATTTTACATTTTATTTTATATTTTTCGCAAATTTTTCTAGGTCTGAGAGGAAGGAATTTAATTAATTTCATTTTTTTTTTTACGTCCGGATACACTTCCTAGTGACAGCCTACTAGAGTGTCAACTAAAATTTATGTTAAAGAACATAAATCCTTTTATAAATCATATCGAATATTATTTAACTTCCATGTTCAACGAAAATGAGTTAATTAGTTTACATTTTCTATAACATATTATTATCCCCAATGTAGTTATAAATTTTATTGCAATACACATAGGAAATTAAATGTACATCATTTTTCAACATAGTCCCCTTGCATTTCAACGCACTTGGGCCATCGTTACCACAGCGATCCAAATGTTTTTTGGCAAATGTCCAAACGCGTTTGTTTATGCAACTGTGTGAGTTGTTTCGGGATCCATCTTGCACAGACTTTATGAAACCCAAGTCTGTTGTGGGTGATTTCGTAGGCAGAACCGTGACTAATTTGCAGACGATGTGCCACTTCATCAGTAGTTACTCGTCTGTCTAAGGAAACCATGTTACGTGCACGCTCAATGTTTTCCTCATTTGTGGCGGTAAACGGTTGTCCGGCTGCTTCGTCGTGCGATCATTTTTGAATTTTTCAATCCATTCGTAGACTCTCCGTTGCGGCAACATACTGTTCCCGTACTGTACCGAAAGTCTTCGATGAATTTCGGCCCCTGATACTCCTTCCTACCACAAAAAACGGATCGCTGAACGTTGCTCTTCTTTGGTGCAAACAGAAAGGGGAGCAGCCATGGTTAACGGCAGGCCAGCGATAATCGAACTAACCTAGCAGGATCAAATCTGCACACCTTAACAACAGTTAAACCACGCATGCGTCATCTATGCAACACGGCAGTAATACCAACATAAACAAAAATATAACTAAATTGCGGATAATCATTGACTTACCCTCGTATATATGGTGCATCAAGAAGTTTTCCCGCGCTTTCATAACCTTCTACTCGTGAAAATAATGGAAAGAGTTCATATAAACATATATCTTGAAATGCTTCGTTTGCTAGTAGCTAGGAGGTTACCACTCTTAAGTGGTAGCGTCTCTGCCTTCCATCCGGAGGTCCCGGGTCGACTCCCGGTCAGGCATGGCATTTTCACACATGCTACAAATAATCATTCATTTCATCCTCTGAAGAATACCTAACGGTGGTCCGGAGGTTAAAAAAAAAAAAATACCGAAACGACCAGAAAGTATTTTAGCTACCAAGGGACATTAAATATGTGAAAAAGCTTTT
Source organism: Lycorma delicatula (assembly GCF_047948215.1). NCBI lineage: Eukaryota > Metazoa > Arthropoda > Insecta > Hemiptera > Fulgoridae > Lycorma > Lycorma delicatula. The sequence goes on from NC_134455.1 coordinate 74,327,032, forward strand.
ACCTACCCTTTGAATAAAGTATGGAGAATATCTCCATACAGTGTATGGGATATTATGGTTTGGGAACCATAAGATCCCATACCTCCTTGCCCATTTGACGTATTATCAAATTCAAATGGTATTAAATGTCTGCTACATATAGAAATCATCATGCCAAATTCCATTTTAATCGGTTCCCTCCAGTCTGAAGATATCAAGCAAAAATATGTCAACATACATACATACATACTCGTATATAGATCGAATATCCTTCTAAATTTTTCAATACGATTATGTTTTTTATTTAAAGATGGTCATGAAATAATCTTACAAATCCCGTTATGAAAAATTTGACCGGATTTGCCTATTTTCCCTTACATAGTGAAGTATTTAACTGCACAGAAAAAATATACAGTCGGGAAAGAAATACATCACTACAAATAAAAAAAAAATTATTTACAGTTTACTTAAGTGTAAATTTAGCGCTAGTTTAAAGGGTTTTGTAATTTGTTATTAATTTTTTTTAATATGGTGGCAAATTTTTAAAGTTGAAATTTAATAGTGCAATTTTTATCAACGAACGGAAATTAGTTATTGAATTCAGTATTGTGTGTGAATATCTTTTGTCTCGAATATTTATTTTGATCTCGGATTCGCATTAAGGATCATTAGAGGAATACAGCAATACAGTAATTGCCGCGATCGGCTGTTGGGTTCACCTGAAAATTGCCGCCAAAATTAAAATTTTGTAGTAATCATTTCGTAATAACGGTATAAGCTATCAAGTTGGTTCAAACGTCGTAATTTATGGTTTAGTCAAATGCATAAAATATATAAATATCAGTTTTTTTAAATCACGTGTAAGACCCTAAAATGGTAGAAAAACTAACATTTTAATAATTAAAAAAAAAAAAAAATACGCCATAAAACCTCCAAAACACGAGATAAATAAATTATATTAACTTAGCGTTATATAGCTTCAGTAGAAGTTGAAGATAGTAACTTTGTTAGAAATTAATTAATAATTAAGAGAACAATAATAATAAATGTTCGTTCGGGAAAATCTTACTAGACTTTTCATTGATAACTGGTTAAAAATTGAAATTTAAAGAAGTAATTATGTTCAGTAACATTTCGTTTTTATATTTTTTTTTAAAATCAAACTCAAAATTGATTAATTGCTATAATTAATTATTTATCAAGGTAAAGTGATGAAAATGATTTCATTATTGTATAGATAAATGTATTAATATTATAATGAAATATTTTACAAGAATAAATTTCTTTTCTTTTTTAAAAAATATCAACAGATATTTCTAACATTACTTAACGGTATAATTTTGTTTAATCACCTACTAATCCTTTTATTCCCTTTGCAAGCAACAGGGATAAATTACATTCCTGAATAAATGATTTATTGATATTGTCCGTGGCCTTGTACAGTATGAAGTGAGGTTAAGCGATGCGGCGGGAGCCACAGATTGTTGGAAGAGTGGAGGGGACTATTCGTGAACGGCAGCTCCTTGCTTACTGCTATTAATCCGGTAGGCCTATCAAAACGGCGATATTGAATTTCACCCTAATCTTTTGTTTGCTTAAGTAAAGCATGATATTGAACAGCAGATGTGAACCGTACCACAATAGAAAGAAATAAGGGTTCGTGGCATTTACAATTCATTTCTCTTCTGTATAATATGTATGTATGTATGTTGTGTTCCCGTTTTTATACCATAATAATATTAGCTATTTCTGGATAAAAGGAACGTGCTCCCCACCCGTACTATCATTATAAACACACACACACACACACACACACACACACACACACACACACACACACACACTTATACGTAATTTTTTCCTAGATGTAAGTAAATCTTTTTGAGTTATTTGAAAACGTTGTCTATAAAGATAATAGTTAAAAAAAAGTAATTAAGATAAAGAATGGAAGAAAAGATTATTTTTAAGTGTGGAAAAAACGGTTGCCGTTAGTGATTTTCAGTTTATTAATGAACATCGTTGTTTTTGTTGTTGTTGTCAGTAGTTCAGATATTCTTTGTTAAATAACATTGATTATATTTTAAAAAAGACAAGAAATCAAAAAGCCTAGTAAAAAACAAAACCAATTAACTCTCATCGTTACAATGTATTAAAATTTATAGTTTTACAAATGAAAAATTCTTTTAGTGTTTTTAATTTGAAATATTTGTGTTAGCGTTATAATTATGTGTCGTTTATGGATGATATATATCTCTATTTAATTAGTTGTATGTTATGAGGTATGATATATGGGCTAAGCTAGATAATACTACCCTTATTTTAGGTTTAATGTTAAGGATGTGTCGGTTGTTTGTTGTAGATATGTGCATTTAATAAGTTTCTCTTTTATATAAATATATATATAGCGTTTGTGCTATTGTATCATTTAGTGCGCTATATATTTTTCAGATAAGTATGAAGAGTTTAATAACAAAAAGTTTAATAAAAAATTGAACCTTGTAATAACTGTGCGAGTCCGTGCCCAGCTATTTTTTATAATTTTAGATCAATGGAATGAGGTATAATTCTTCACTGAAACTGTTATCCCGTAGAAAATGGTCTAGGACTAGAAACCTGTCGTTTAAATCCATCTCCGTAGCGGAATGTTAGCTTCTCAGTCTTTCATCCGGTGGTCCCTGGTTCAAATCCGGTTCGGGCATGGAATTTTTTATACGCTAAAAGATTCCATGTTATATCCCACAGACGTGGCTAGATCAAGCAAAAACAAAACAAATTACACAAACGTCATCCATATTTTATTGTCCAAATCACAAAAGCTTATTTATTGTAAGTTTTTGTGGTGAATTAATTCATTAGTAAAAAAACAATTGAGCCAGTACTATGAGGAAAAAATTGGATGTATAACGTAGTAAGATGTATTTGATATATTCTTTGTAAGTTTCTCACAGACATAAAATAAAATTAGGTTAAAAATAAATTAAAAAAATATTTTTATAGAATTTTTCTTGAATAGCACTTTCAGTAAGGAAATGAATTACGTTAACCTAAAAATGATTATAGTGTAAAACAAGATTATTCTCGAATTTTTCGGATATTATTATTAAAATAAAAATTCATCGGAAAAGATAAGATGCGCATGTGTAATTTTAATAGCATTATTTTTCGTATACGTTTAAAAGATATATATATTTGTATGTATATTATTTAGATATCCTAGATCACCGGTCTACCCATTCTAAAATTGAAGGAAGAGATTTTTCTGGAAATGCAAAAAATTTTATTACCAAATCGGGGACGCTTACCTACTGGTCATTTTGCCAACTTCCGGTTTCGACCGTAAGTGGGCTAAACAGACCGGAAGTAAACGTTTTTTTTAAATGGGACACATATTTCACATTGAATTTGGATTCTAGGGACAAAGATACGTAAGTCTTGTCCGAAAACTTTTTACATGAAGTGCCTTCTTTAACCTCTAAATGACCTTCGAACTTTACGTAGTCCTGAATTCCTTTCAAAAATTCTTTTAAGCACCAAAAACTTGATTTTTACAAAAAAAAAATAAAAATTTACAATAGTATAGCTTCCTGTTCTGTGATAATAAGTACCACGTTCCATCGAAAAAATAGAGATCATCTCAAAATAATCTAGTTCCAGCCGAGACTGGAATTGATGAGCTCACTGTGCGATAGGATGCACGGGTTTACAATAAATTTTCTTTTCTTTTTATCATTACGGAGGAGTTGAAAAAAATTTAAAAGATTTAGGACCAGTTAGAGTTTAAAGGTCATCAAAAAATCAATTTTTTTGGTATTTAAAAGATTTTTTGAACGGAGTTCAGGAGTAGGAAAGTCGAAGGTCATTTTGAGGTTAAAGATGACGATACTCTATGGAAAACTTTTTCGGACGAAACTTATGTGTCTTTGTCCATAGAATCGAAATCCACGCTGAAAATATGAGTCCTATTTAAAAAAATTGAACTTCTGGTCTAGTTATCCCACTCCCGGTCGAAACCGGAAATTGCCAATATGACCAAAAGGTAGAACGCCCCCGATTTGGTGGTGATCAAATTTTTCTGCCTTTTCCAGAAAAATCACTTCTTCAAATTTAGAAGGGCTGGACGGGGTGTAGGACACCTTATATGTTGCGGGCAATGTGATAAATCCGGTGATTATGCATAATTATGGGCTGTTATATGTAATTCCGTATAATATTGGACGATATGTTTAATTTATCAAACTTACCGGATATTATGAATAATATTCAATACTTCCTGGTAATATTAATTAATTGAAATTAGGTGCCAACAAAATAGAAAAAAATATTCCAAGTTTAATGTTATTTATTATTACATGATAAACTTAGCTTCACTTAAGAATGCAGACTCAGTGGTCGTTCTCGTTCAATAATTATTGATCGTTCTCGTTCTGCTACACTAATTAAATGACGGTATGTTATAGGTTATAAACGCGGCTAGTCGCCATTTCTTATCTAACATGCTTTATCTGTCTTATTTATCAAATACACCAGCTAGCGGTAGAAAATATGTAAAATGACTGGTATATTTAATAAATTGTTATATATTTATTAAATTCTCCAACATTGGAGGCGATTACAAATATTAACCGATAATTATGCATAATATCCGGATTTTACAGTTTATTTCACCGGATCTTTACGTTTTGACACCTAAGAAACCCCAAAGCTTTTATTATTAACGACTTGAATTTTAATTAAATAATTATTTTTTTTAATGTTTATAATTATTTTAATATTAAGTCGCAACATTAGTTTGAATTAAATGTATTTGAATCTGGTATATAATTTCGTAGTAAATGCATGAATGATATTATGACTAATAGGATATAATTCAGTGCAATCCGGGACTTATTGTATGAATGTCTGTAATGTTAACATTCTGTCAAGGAGTTTGACAGTAGTATACTAGTTTTATAATTTAATAAGCACTTGGTGAAATCCTGTCTTAACTTATTATTAATTTTCTAACTTCTTGGAATCATATTCATCAACTTAACTTAGTTTTGTTATTTTTTCGTTTAGAAATCTATAAGTTGACAACATATTCAATTAGCAATTGGCATTTCAAACTTACTGCCCTTTCCACATTCATAAAATTGAAACTTTTCCATTGGTTTCACTTTATTCTGTTTCTCTCTTCTGTGAATTTGTACAGTATTCATATCTATTTATTTTTTTACTGTTGAATTCTATTATTATTTATGTTTGCCCTTGTTGCTACGTCATATGATCACTTTTCGTGTTCAAACTACATAAAGATTTATTTTAATATTGCTTTTCTACAATACTCAAGCACATAAGTTGGCCAAATGAAGGAACTAACATTTTCCATTAGAGACTTTTAATTTTGTTAAAAATATACGATGATGGCTCTCCCATTTAACTCTAAAGATAAATTGGTCGATCTGTAGCTCGGAGGAACTTTATCCAAGGTCTGTAACGTTTCACGTTAAACCAACGGCTGTGTGCCCCGACACAGCCCCACCCGAATTTTTTTAAAATATTTTTTGACCTCGAATATTAAGTAAATTTTACGTTTACTTTTAGTTTTAGTAGGAGGATATCAATTCAGTACCTTCATCCTATAATTTTACATTAGGCTTTGTGTATGCGTTAGAGATTACTAACGCAAAACTCTATTTTCTGATCATAAACACTTACATTAAGTTACTCATGATCCGGTTTAATGAACTCGTATAACATCAGTAAAGCAAAAGGTGGACCGGGAAAACGGGAAATTTTTAAATAGCTGTCACCAACGTTATAAAGTGTTTTTGTAAGTTTTTTTAAATTAAAAATTCAACCTACACACATAACATTAAGGGTTCACATATCAATTTTTAATTTTTTAAAACAATTTCGAGTAGATGGTGTCTGTTCCGTTGCATTCCTTGAAACGAACGCGAAGATTTTGCACAGCATTTTGCCATACCGCAATAGAAATCTCGTGAATGTCGTCTTGAATTCTGGTTTTCCACTCCGCGATTGTTGTTGGTTGAATTCTGTACACTTTGTTCTTAAGGTGGTCCCCTAAGAAGAAATCGCATACCGGTTAGTCCCATGATCTTGGAAGCCAAGGAAGGTCACTAAACTGTGAGATTACGGGATCATCAAAGAATTGTCGAACGCCTGTCACTGATCATCTTACAGTACGCGCCATGGCACCATCTTGCTGAAATCACAGATTATCCATCTCAGAAAAATGTCAAATTATTTTGCTGTAAAAGTTTCAAGCATTAAAACATATTGAGGTGACGTCACATTTGTTAAATTTTCTTCCTCAATTTCAAAGAAATACCATCCTATCACACCCGTGATACTACTGCACACTAAACGGTAACCTTGGAACTATCTAAAGTCCGTTTGTGTAATTCAAGAGGGTTTTGAGGGGGACCAATATCGGAATTCTGTTTGCTTACGTATCCATTAATATGAGAATGCGCTTCGTCCGACATCCACTAGTTTTCATTGAAAAAGGGATATTCATTGTTCTTTTCCAATATTTTTTCACTGAACTGCCGCCGCACTTATTAGTGGTCCGTAAGTTTAAACTTCTGCAAAATTTGCACTTTATATAGAAGGAATTGCTCCTGGTGGAACGGTTATTCGGCTGATGCTCAAAGCTTCATAGCTAGAAGCCTGTATAAGCTTCTAGTGAACGAAGCGCGAAGAGCTTTAATATTCCCTGGAATTCGCTGAGTTCCTTAGAGCTCCTAACGTGGGTTTGTTCTTTAAAGCTGAACCTGTCTCCCCAAAATTCTTCACCCATGTTTTGAGCGCATGACAAGTTGGAACACGATTATGGTCCTAAATTGTAGCGATACCTAGATTCCGTACAAGGAGAAATCAAACTGACAGTTATGTAATACGCCTTCACGTCAAACGCGCATTGTAACCATCTATTTAGTCATTGTTACTAAATGGCAAGGTTTCTCTTGCCTTTACAGTGCAGTCGTGAAGTGATACTACTTTTTACCACTACGCGTTTCAACATTTTCGTTAAAATTATTGCTCTAAAACAATATTTTTGTTTTAATTCTTTGTTTTTATTGAATTCAAGTTGTTGGTATATATATCAGTAAGAAGCATGTCTTATTTTTAATTGAGTTTTATTCCTGGAACTGTTTTAAATTTTTCTTATATAACAGGTAAAAATATGTTGTTTCATTAAAAAAATTAGACAAATGAGTATGCCTACTTAAAACAAAGTGTACAGAAAAGAATATTAATTTCCTTTATCTGAAATAAGTGTTACTATTAAAAACTCTATCGCGTTAACAAATTAAATTTTTGTTATATTTTATGATTAGCTTTTATTAATTAAATCGTTTCAAGCAGTTATTATCTTGTATTTTGTAAGTTTTTAGTTCTTAATATTTTGACTATTTATAACATGTGTTTAATCATACTTTTAGAAATGTTTTTTTATAATTTTTTAATTATTTTTCTTTATTTTGTTATTTAGAGATTGTTTCGATAATTCATTTTTTTTTAAATTTTTTTTTTGTTGAAATAAAGAATGTTTATTTAAATTAGTACGACTTTAATTCTATAATATTAACATAAAACAATGTGGTTTTTATAGCGATGTTATATTTTTATATTTTAATTCTTCCACGGTATTTTTGTTTTCATGTTTTACCCCTAAACGTTTGTTTAATTTTATTCAAGCGCATAACCAAGCAAGCGTTTCTTTTAATCTGTTTTAGTTAAGTGTCCGGCCGGCTACACAGAAATATATGATGCGGTGTGTGTGTGGCTTTTTTACGGTGCACCAAGACTTGAAAAAAAAAATAATAATGAAGATTTGTATTCAAGATTAAAATAGACCGTAAATTTTAATGAAGTTTTGTAGTGAAACGACTAAAAATTGGACGGAGATCTTTACTCATTTTATATCTTCCACTACATTCATTAGCTCATTTTCTCCATTAGTAAATTGTTTGCGTTACAGTTTTGAAACTAAACTTAAGCCACTAATCATCAAAATACTACATTCTGTGTTCGCGGTCTTACGTAATAAATATTTTTAACTTCTTAAATTATTCTCAATAATAAATATGGTTTTTTTTTAATGTAAAAATAAATTATTTAACTTTTATGCTTCCAGATATTATCTTTTTTTAAATTATTTAATAAAAGAATTGCCAGATGTATAAATTAAAACCCGTTATACCTGAATCAAAGGTACAATTCAAGTATGAGGTATAAGAGTGAAGCAGACGAAATATTTCATTTCGCAGCAAACGGTACACATTGAGGTGATGTGGATAGCATTACGTCCGATCGCCCCTTAACTTTCTTCATCAATAAAGATGATTGAGGGAGTTATTCATTCATGACGATTAGTTATATTGCATTGAATTATTTTTCATCCTTTAAATTTTACTAAAGGAATCGTAAAATCTACGATAAAATTTTTTTGTTCTTTATACTGTTATGAAAAGCTTCATAATTAACTGAAATTATGATCAAATTAAATCACAAATAATTACTTTTTAACGTACTTTTATAAAGAGGAAAAGGATCTGATCCATCCCTATTGTAAATCTAAGCATAGGTAATCTTAAGTGCTTCAAAGGTTTGTGTGGTGGTATTGGTAGTATTGATTAGATGAAGCCAACCTTCTGGCTATTTGTTAAACATATACATTATTAGAATAAATTCCAGTCCAAAAATTTTTTCTGAAAAGTAATAGCAGGAGAGAACGATTGGAAATGAATTGTTAATGCCTAATGCGTGATCACGCCAGTAGATTCGTTACAGTCACTGGTATACGTGAAGCTGTATTCTAGTATAGCACACATAAGTGAAACATTTACTAATCTGGTATTAATTATCTTATAAAAGTTTTAAGTGATAGTTTTACCTTCTTGCATACTTGACTTGTTGATTTGAGTTAATATTTAAAAAAAAAAGTTTTTTTAAAATAGTGAGATATCTTATTCCTACTCGTATATATTTTTGTAGTGGTGCAACCATTGTATTTATTTTAATTATTCTGTTGTTATTGTTCTAATTATTCTACCAATCTATTAGCCTGAAGCAGTTACTACGAATTTTTTAACGAGTACATTAACTTCTCGTACTATTTTTGGCTACGGACTTTAAGGAAACGCCAATGAACGAACAGTTCCTAATTAAGTTTAATATTTAATTGATTTCAAATTCGGATAAACGATAGTAAGAGGATTACAGAAATACACGAATGACCGCGATTGGCCGTCGGGCTCACCTCAAAATGACCGCCAAAACTAACATTTTGTAATGATCATTATGATCATTGATAAGATATCAAGTTGGTTCAAACGCACTAATGGAAAAATTGTAAAATTGTTAAAATGAATAAAATATATAAATATCAATTTTATAAATCAAGTGTAAAATCCTGAAATGGCGGAAACTAACTTTTCAATAATTGAAAAAAAATTCCATAAAACCGCCAAACACGAGATAAATAAATTATATTAGTGTAAGTATAAGTTAGAGATAATAATTTTTTTTTAGAAATGAATTAATTAATAATTGAGACAATAGTAATAAAAAGAATGTTTGTTCAGGAGAGTCTTACTAGACTTTCATTGATAAATGGTTAATTCTGGTTTTGGATTAGGCAAAAACTAATTGTAATTAACTTTCACTTTATTTATTATTTTTTTAAAAATAAATTGCCTAAATTAATTTTATTTAAAAGATACTTATACAAAAGTAATTAAGTGAATTAGCTTTTCCATCTAATAAGAGCAAATTAAGTAACTAATTTTACTTAGAAAATATCCCGAAATGTATTTTACCGTTAGTCTTAGAGCAAATACAATTTTCTTCATCAGTTCTGAATGTTCATTTGATTCTGTATTTATAAATGTTATAAATATCTTGTGGAAAAATGTAGAATTTCTTTTTTATTTCATTTAGTAAAAAAAAAACTGTTTTCATAAGGTATGAAAAAAGTCCATTAATTGAATACTATTAGTCCATTATGGTTTGAAGTGGTTTTTGCATACCATTAACTAAGCCGGTAGTAAGACGGTCTATATCCTGATAACTTGATTTGGGATGTTAAGCACAGCTATCATTTGACATTAGGGGTTTGATAACGACACTTTTGGAATTTTGTTCTCTTGAATTGTAACAATGATGTATAAAATTTCCATTTAAAGTTTTTCTCTTTTTAACTTACAGTAGTAGTAGTAATAGTAGGAGACTTTAAAAGTTAAAGTGGTTACTGAGTAGGGACTCCATTTAAAAGTTTTTATAGGAATTGTCACATATTCACGCAATGTTCGAAAAGTACTAACAGTATAACTTATTTTATTTTTTATGATTTTAATAAATAATGCCTAATATTATAGTTGTTTATTGTATAAACAAATATTTTATTCTAATTATATATACAATAATAATAATGATAATATAGTACTAATTAATAATAACAATAATTAATAATGATGTAGGTAACATCAGGAGTGATTAAGCATGTTGCTCTATGGATAGAAATTTTTTGATCTTTTATTGACCTCTTCTGATGGTGGAAACACAAGTGGCTGGACGAGGTAATATTTAGCTGTTTCCTCATTACCGTACTTTTCCACACATTCTCTTATTTTTACAATCATATTTTGACAATCTTCTGTAACAGTATCTTTTACCACATTTTTTTAATCTTTGCCATTTATTTACCACCACTTCTGCTTCTTCACCTGTATCATCTACATCTTGTCTTTGGTGTTCTTGGAACCTGTTTTGTAATTGTATCTTGAATTCTTTTTCTACTTCTGGTATTTTTTCTGTCTCTAATAACTCTTTTTTAGCTGCTGCTTTTTTTTTAGTGTCTATTTTTTGCTTTTGCAGTATCAAAGCCACATGGTGGTCTGACACCACATACATTAGTTACACTAATATGCATACTATCTATGAGTTCATGATCTATTTGATTTTCAGTCTGTCTGTCAAGAGACACTCATGTAATATTGTTGATTTTTTTCTTGAAGAAATTGTGCTACAAACTTAATAATTATTTTTTAGTTCGATTTGGAAATTTATCGGTAATAATATTTTTCTGTTAAAAAAAAATTATTTTTTAATAAATGAAGAACAGAACTTTTGCTTTACACGAAATCAGTAAGAGTATGAAACATTTTAAACAATTTCCGAATCGAATTTCTCTCCTTGTTAAATTATTTAATATTCTCACCACCTTTAGCATTACGTAACATTGAGTTATTCCTTTCTTTATTTCGTTAAAAATCATATATCTCTAAGTTATGGAAAGTGAATGATTGATTGCATCTCTGAGAGGTGGTGGGACTTATGATATTGCAAAATATCAAATTATATTGATAATTATGTATTTAGAAAAACGATCTACCCACCAATAGCAGTACTTTGACTGTCTGTAATGGGTATACTTATATATCTATAGATTAGTAGGATAGACAAGACTGTCTTATAAAGTGAAACTTAATACTCGTATTATTAGAAATAATTTAATAGCCTTCACTAAAAATAAATCATTTTTACATGGAATAATTTTTACTTTTCATCAGTAGTTTGTAATCGGTTTTATGCTTTTTCTCATTCCTTTCTAATCTGCGCTAATCTTTTAAATTAACATTTTTTATATATACTTTTAAATTATTAATTTTGTTCGTTTTTTATATTTTAATTCTTGTGTCTATTTTGTAATGTGTATTCTTTATTCCATATATAATGCTGGTTTCTTTAATATGAGTAATCCCATCCTGCATAAGTGTCCCTAGAATTGTAGACGTCTCTTCCAAAACTTGTCGGTGATAGTGTCTGTGCTTTCATATAATTCCTTTGTGGGTCGTTTGATCCAGGTTCCGTCTCGGAGGATCGCATCGTGGATTTTCCCTTCTTGCTTCTTTTATAAATTTTGGTCATTCCTCTGATTACTGTGGTTTCTGCTGTATACAAGACCTCCGGCAAGACAACTGTGTTTTAATGTTGTAGTTCCGCATTATGAGATACTGCTCTTTTGTTATAGTGATTCCATTAAGTTCGTACGCCTTTTGCAGTTTGAATATTCTTTCTGTGTTGCATATTTTATTCAGTCCCGCGGGTTGGATGGTTTTCAAGTACTTGAAGTGGGAAGGCTTGTGAGATTTTGCTGTGCTGTGTTTGCAGCAGGAGTTTTCCAGTTGATTTGGTGTCCATATACTGCGTCTTTTCATAAGAAATTTAGAATCCAGTGTTATTTCATGCACTTCTCCAGTGCGAAAATAGCTTCGACTTTGTTGTTTGTTAATCTAGCCACACACACACACACACACACACACACACACACACACACACACACACATATATATATATATATATATATATATATATATATATATATATATATATATATTTGTTTTCTTTCTATTTCTAATTTATCATATCGCTCTTAATTTTGTGTTTTTTATGATTATTATACATCAATTTTGATACTTGTTCGTGGTTATATGACATTAAAATTTTATCGTTTGTAACAAATACCAAACGTACTAGTGAATCGAATCCAAGATATTTCGGATGAAAGCCTGATTCCCATATTATTCCGCCACGGAGTTAAAAATGATCATTGTCTGTAATATCAGGATGTTTTATTATTATTATTTCCTTAATTTTACTAATCTAAATTAATGACTTGATTTTGTAACTATTTCGATACAGTATCGATTTTTTTATAATATTCCTAATTGTTAGGATATTAATATTATTAACTTATCATCTTTTATAAAATTAGGAATACGTGTGATATAGATAACAACTATATATAATGGGATCTTTCATATACTGTGTCATTAATACACTTCATTATTTATCATTTCCATCTATAGTACTTCCCCTTTAGCCCTTAACGCACAATCAGTTTCTAACCTCATTCCCCCAACATTTTAATATAATTATCACACCCTTAATATAACAACCCCGTTTAAACTTTGAAGAAGTAATCTTAAAGAATCTAAGTAATCTTTGAAGAATCTAGCCTATGTTTAAACGAGACTTTATAATCGATTATCGATTATATATAACTTTCCCTTATTATTATTATTATTATATTGTTCCGACATTTTAATCTTTAGATAATTAATAACTGTTGTGAAATCATCCGTAATATAAATACATCTTATCGATCTGGCGTCTTTAATCTGATTCCTGAGCCGACAGATTTTAATCATAACATGTATCACCCTTTAGAATATTATTACTAGAATATAATTCTTTTCACTTACTATTAGTAGTAATGTACTAATTTATTAATGTTATGTAGTTGTATTATTCGTTAATTAAACAAAGCGAATCGTGATTATTCAGTTCAGTTAAAAATTATATTTTTTTTACTGAAAATTTTGTTTAAATTCAAAGAATGAGGTATACGATAAAAACAGATAGAATATGTTATTTCATAACAAATGGTACATAAAGAGGTGATGTGGATAGCTTTACATCCGATCGTAGTTAACTTTCAGTTATCAGTTATCATCAGTGAATATGAGACAGCCATTACAGAAAGTTAATTAAAGGGTTTATTCATTCCCGTTGATTATTTAAATTACATTATATTATTTTTCGTTTATTTTATCAAATTTTATTAAAGCACTTATAAAACACTGTGGTAGAATTTGTTTGTTTTTGTGTATGCTGTTATGGAAAACTTCATAAATAATAGAAATAAGTTGCTCAAATAAATTATTAAATTATGTTTCTCAGATTAAAACACGAATTTGTAACGTACTCTTCTCTCTTATGTAATGTTCTCTCTTTTTTCTGTTTAGCCTCCGGAACCACCGTAAGGTATTACTTCAGCGGATTAATGAGGATGACATGTATGAGTGTAAATGAAGTGTAGTCTTGAACATTGTATTGTTGAGATGTGTGGTTAATTGAAACCCAACCACCTAAGAACATCGGTATCGACGATGTAGAATTCAAATCCGTATAAAAGTAACTGCCTTTCCTAGGATTTGAACCTTAGAACTCCCGACTTCGAGATCAGCTAATTTTCGATGACGGGTTACAATGTAGTCTTTTTTCTTCTTCTTTTTTTCTTTTGTTTAACCTCCGAGACCACCGATAGGTATTGCTTCAGAGGGGATGAGATGAATGATTTGTAGCGTGTGTGAAAATGCTATGCCTGACCGGGATTCGAACCCGGGACTCCCGGATGAAAGTCCGAGACGCTACCACTCGCGCCATAGAGGCCGGCTACAATATAGTCTACATTATATAAAGTTTACGTTTGAACTCGTTTTTAAGCATTATCTTAGTTGATAAAAATTACTCTTCATATTTCAATCAGAACATAAAACTGTTTTTTTTTTGTACATCGGCGAAAGAAATTTAATTATTAATGGTTTCTAGATTGTAATAAAATTTGTTTTTCTTGTTTAATTTTACCGGAGGAAGGCCCTAAACAACAATGTCTGGGGGAGGATTTGGCCGTTTTTTTTTTTATGGATATCCGTTTTGTAGAACGAATGTTTGTTTTTGAATAACATAATAGTCAATTTTTAAAAATAATCGATTAAGGAAAACTATTTTAGATAACTCTTTTTTTTATATATTTTTATTTACAGTCGCATCAACAATTAAAGTCATTAGCGACTTATCAGTGTAATGTGACTGTACCGGAAAATGTGTAATGTTGTACAAGCTTAGGCCGATCATTCCTGAATCGTGTTGTTAATTAAAACCCAACCACTAAAGAACACCGGTATCTACGATCTAGAATTCAAATCGGAATAAAATAAACTACTTTTATTAGGATTTGAACCTGAGAACTTTGACTTCGATATCAGCTCATGTACAACGATAAATTTTAACACTAGATCAACCCTGTGGGTTAAATATATTAGATTTAGATAATTAATAATGCAGCCGTTGTAATTCTGATTTTCACGTTTTATTTACTTTAAGATATTGATTCTTGAATTTTTATGTTAACGACATAACATTTAGTTTCTATTTGGTTATTTATCGTTTCTGTTTTCTAGATAAGGATATTGTATTCACGTATTCATAAATGATTGTTACGAAAATTAATTTTGTTGTTACATTCATTTTTATATTTGGATTTTTTATTTATTTCATTCTTAATTCATTTACCTAGTTTAGTATTAATAATATTGTATTTCAAATTAATAGTTAGCAGTAAAATATAAAATAAAAAATGGAAAAGAAATCGTGATTTCCTTGAAAAGAGTCTTTCTGCATTACTGTATTCATTTTACGTGAGTGCTGATCGAAATTCATGTTTTGTTTTGTGTTTCGTTAAAAAATGGATTCCCAAATGTAGAAAGGCTTAATGCGAGAATATTCTGCCTCCTTTTTAAGAATATAAATTGATAGACTGAAAGGGGTCAAAATCCTTTTCATCTGGTGTTTGTCCTCTTCGGTGTTGAATAGCGTACTACTCTTTCAGTTCTTCTTATTCAAGACAGATAAACAAAGAGAAGATTGAATGGGATTATTTTTTCTTATTTATCTTACTACGTTAAATCGTTCTTAACGTGAAGTGATACCGTTGAAACCATAAAACTGAAAACTTACGGTGTTTTTTTCTTTCTTTGCACTAAACATAATTTAATTTAGATCTATTAAAACTACGGAAGTGTATTTGAAATTAAATTCTATGCGCCTACGTGTTTAAAAAAGCTTACTGAGATTAAAAACAAAAACGAAATATCGATGTAAACTTATCGAATTTTTACATTTTACCTAATATTTATATATACATATATATTCTGTTCTCAAAGTTACATGTCATGTCGCTTAGAATAGTCGTGAATCTTTTTAACATGGCCTACAATTTTTACCGTGTTAAAATGAATCGTAGATATCTTTAAGATAACTCCTTTTTAATCGACAAAAAAGAAAGTTGAGGTTCTTAACTTGATCCGTATTTAAGTTTTTTTTTATGGATTTTCAGCATTGGTTTCTATAACTTTTTTATTTTCTCGGGAAATAAGAGCTTTCTCTAGTGATCCTGTTTCTTTCAAGTGACCTAATTGAAAGAATACTGAATAGTAAATTATTTTTATTTTTTTTTTTAAAGAGTAATGCTATGATAGCATGATGATCAGGTTGTACATCATACTCTTTACATTCTAGACAATAGTGATTACATCATTACTTTCAGTATTTTCTCATAAGGTAAGCTGGAAAACCAAGAAGTAACACCTCACTTCATACTCGCTCATTACAGACAGCCTTAACTTGCGCTCGGTAGTAGTATCATTACGTTGTTTCTTTTGTGTCACGGTAAATTTGATTAATCCGATTATGTGCATAATTATCAGCGAATCTGATTAATCGCCTCCAATTTTGGAGATTTTAATAAATGTATAGCGATTTATTAAATATACTGGTCATTTTATATATATACTTGTAAATAATAAAATTATTACTGTTAATTAGCTGAGGTTAGCGAGCGAAACAAGCATAGGTTATGTTTGGACAGATTCTGATTCTGATTCGGAACCACGTCAAGGTATTACTTCAGAGGATGATACGTATGAATGTAAATCAAGTGTTGTCTTGTACAGTCTCAGGGCGACCATTCCTGTGATGTGTTGGTTGATTGAAACCCAAGCACCAAAGAACACGGGTGTCCACGATCTACTATTTAAATCCGTATAAAAGTAATTTGCCTTTACTAGAATTTGAACCTTAGAACTCTCGACTATGAAATTTGCTGATTTGCGATGACAAGTTCACCACAAATCGAACCTGCTGCTGGGTTATATCGCCATAACGTTTTTTTCCTCTGGTTATGGGAGTAATCCCATTTACGGACAAAGTGTCGGGCTCGCTAACAGGTTCTGCAGATGTTACGGCATATGTAGCCTGCGCCCTACCGACTAAACCTCCACCTCACCAGCCCCGCTCCCGAGGCCGGAAACCGCATTTAAGCATTAGTCAGCCCCAGGAAGTGCCTTTGAGCTCTGTGTGTTCACAGTCCCCGTGCATCATCACTGTTGCCCATCCATGCAACCACGAACGAACGCCGCTTCTGCAGAGGGCTGTCTCTCCTCCCTTCGCTCTCTAGTCAGGTATCCTACACCTCACTTCTTGAGTTTTTCGCTGGTCTTCTGAGTTCTGCTGGACGGTCCGCATGTTATTATCGGGGACCTCGCCTCCTCAATTGAGTTGAGTCAGACATCGTTACATCTCGTTTCTTCTCACTACCTGTTCAGCTGTCCATCCTGCTCCTTCTGTCGCAGAATCTTTGTGACTAGTTCTGGTACTGCAAGTCACTCTCTATCTCCCCCGAGCATATACTCCATATCACCATAACCTAATCAAACAAAACCTACGCTCGCTAACCTCGTCTAATTAGCACTAAATATACAAATTATATATGTTATTCTCCAACATTGGAGAATAATCGGTCTTTCATTCAGGACTCCAGGGTTCGAATCCCGGTTAGGCATGTATTTTTCATTCGCTAAAAAATTCCATTTTAATATCCACGTAAAACCTTTCAAAAAGCTTTTATGGTGAATTAATGAATAATTTACCGACGAAAAAAAGAGATTCTTGTACAGTTCTACGCAAGAAGATCGACTGGTTATTTTTTGGCTCGCTGTAACACATACCCAGCTTTTTAAAATGAAGTGTTGTTTCATGAACCTCAAACTAGGTAAACGCTATCTGAATACGCCGTAATAATATTGCTAACAATAGATACAATAGGTAAAGAAACGTCAACGTTCCAACTTGCAGCATCACAACGAATCAGACTTCTACATTGCCCTGCTCAGATTTTTTCGACCTTAAATTGAGCGTAACTTAAGAACGACTCGACCAATCTTCATCAAATTTTCACATGCTCAACTTCATGTGTACACTACTAGAATATATTTAATTTTCAGTAAAATTTACCTAGTCGTTTTGGAGATATTTGAAGCCACATAACTTTATACATAGACTTATATATGTGGGTATGTGTGCGCGCGCCTAAGTGAATGGTATTTTCGTATTTTTCATATCTCAAAACGTAAAGAAAATTCATTTCACTTTCCAATCTCACCGAAAGGTAATACCATAATAGTCTAGAAGAAAACTAATCTTTTCTTCTAAAAGTTGTAAAAGACTACAAGAAGGTTGATAGTTATTTAGGCAAAGGCCCACAATGGGCTGTAACGCCATTAAAGAAGATAATAGAAAAGTAGTGAGCTATTATTATTTTTATTATTTGACTGATAAAGGAACAGCTTTGTTGGAATAATAATTATAATACCATTATAAATTCCATTTAGCTAATATTTTAATTTAGTTTTTACATATGTTGTTTAAAGGGAAGCTAAACCGGCAAACTTCAAAAATGCGTTTATGAATGAAGTTAATCTGCAGTATAATTAATATAAAAGCTACATATGTTTGTGTGATTTTATGTTTTATATTCTGAGAAAAATATAGATTTTTAATAAATTAAATTTTTAAATAATAGGATCTTTCAAATAATTTTTTTAATATTTTTTTTATCAACTTGTTTTTGAAGCGATCAGTGAGCCATTAATATGGGTGTGACTTGTTCATATAATATATTTTTTCATAAGAATATAAGTGTAGAATTATAATTACTTAAAACTAAGATATATTAATCACAAAAAAAGAAAGAAAAACAGAATAACTCACTTTGTGCGGTACTGCTTTAATTTTGCATACTGATGTCATCTTACGGAATGTTGACCGACGCTCTTGAGCCATTCCTGTTTGAAATGCATCCTTCATTTAATTTCAAGGATAGCTGCTGAATATTGTAGTACTGTATATGCTTTATGTATATATAAAATATCGTATGTATTCTTTCATTTACTGGAATTAATTAAAATATTTATTCCCATTTGTAATTATCTTTTCTTTTTTTAATTCATAATTTATTAAAATTATTTATACTTGTTTTTATTTAATTTAATAGTTGTGTAAACTTCATTTCATCTACATAATCTATAATTTTATTAACCGATTATAGTAATAAAAATTGTGGAGACACGATTTTTGTTTAATATTAATTCCTCAGTATTTACTGATAATAATTGTTTGATCAAATAAGCTATCTGTTTTTGTGGTTTTAGTTTTTTAATTATTATTTTTTAAAAATAATTTTTACCGTTTTAAGATTTATCTCAATAACAGTTTACCATAACTCTTTCATTGTGTATACGTTTTTACTTTCCCATCTAACGCTATATCAGATCTATAACTTTAGAGGGGAAAGTATTGCAATTTGGACATATGCAATTTTCACCTGATTTTGACATTTGGACACCTAAGTACCCAAAAAACCAGGTGAAAGTTTTTTGGATGTTCGTATGTATATTTGTGTTCGGTGTCGCCCTGTAAATCACCTTATATCTCCAGAACTGCTGGACGGATTTTGACCGAACTTGGTCAGATTACTTTTATGTATGGGGCATTGATGCTATTAAATTTTCAACTTAAAAGGCCAAGAGGGTTAGGCTGTAGAGCAAGGTCTACCCTCAGTATCTCGGATTTCGCCTAATTAAGGTCTTATTTTTCTTAGGCTCAATAGTTAACAATTAAAAAATAATATTTTCAAAAACGTTTTTGAGAAACGAACCCTCCCCCAAAAAAAATTCCGTAAATAAACTAGTGGCAAAGTGGGTATACTGCGTCAATAGTACCCCCTCTTACCTCAGGGCGCGCAAGTATAGTGCTGGCTTACAGCGGCTGTAGTCTTCTACTGTTTTTTGACGTCATAGGTGAGCTGTAGAATTAAATAAATGAATAATATTCAAAGCGTCAAAAATTATTTAAAGTGGCCGCTAGTACCGTCACACCTGCGGGAATGTAATGCACAATATGCGTGCGCGCTTTAGTTAGAATCATTGAATTAAATAAACAAAAAATATTATATTTAAATAAAATGATAAATGTTATTAATTAAGTTGTGCGTGTATGCGTGCGTAACCCGTGCATCTGAGAAAAGCTGCGTGACGGAAAGTCCTACAACTATGTTGTCAGTTTTTTTTAATTTAGATAGCATCCCCATGAATGTTAAAAACGTAATACAGCCAATTTGACGGCAAAATATAATTATTTTGGTTAGACAAGGCTGTTTTTTTTTTTTTTTTTATTTACTTCACCGATTTTATATATATATATATATATATAAATTTGACTCAATCTTTGTTATATAACATTTAAAAATTATTTTTATTTATAATAATATTTATTTTTGTACTGTAGTTTTAAGATGAATAGTTAAAATACGGTAGGCCTTTGTATGTATATATATATATAGGAATATATCGTTTTTTTAATATTTTTTTATTTAGGTCAGCCGCACGCTTTGTTCGAATCTCAACAGGGAATAATATATTACCTTGATGAAGATGCCGTTCCTTTTACCTTCTATCTTCTTACTGTTCTGTAATTTATATCAAAAGAGAAAGAAAATGAGCACAATGTTGTAAAGTGTAGACAACAAGATTGTGAATGTGAACTGGTCTCTTCCCAGAAAACCTGTCTAAAGAAAAAAAATTCACCGTCATTCTTCTGTATTTTACAGTTACATAAACAACTATTATAAATTATAGTGTTAGATTATATGGAAACTTTGAATAAATCATTTACTTTTTCAACCTTTTATACATGTGTGCTTTATATCTATGTTATTATTATTATGCAACAGTTAATATTAAAAAAAAAAAAAACTGACAAACATTGCTCTTTAATATATGATAATTACTGATGTAGGATAATTAAAAAGGGTGGGGGTGATAATTTTGTTTATAGTATAATTTTTTTCCCCAATTGTTTAAATTTATTTAAACATATATATGATACACATTTATGCAGCGTATAACACTTCCGGTAACGAAAGGATTTCAACGCGGGGTCATACATCTAAATCGGTTCAGTCGTTGAGCTGCTACGGTGGAAAAAAATACACACATACCCCATAAATACATTACACTCCTTTTTTGGGTAGTCGTGTAAATAAGACCCATTTCTGAGTATATCAGTTAATTTTATATTCTGGTTTGCTTCCATCGTGATTTTGTACTATTATACTAGCAAATACTATTTGAATATTGAAGACCGGAAGATTGATTGCGAAGATGTAACAACATTTCCGAATAACGGTGATCTGTTAGATCGAGAGTGTACTTGATGAATGCAAAAGTTAGTCTTCAACCTACTAACAAATACCCCGTTTGAATTTTGAAAATCGAACACGAATTTTTTGCAGAAATATTATAAGAGCACCTCCCAAAACAGCGCCCCAGGGACACTGCTTTTGTTACCAGTTGACGGTGATGATTGGTCTAGCCTCGCACGAGGTTCTAGAATCATCGCACCAATCTAGCCTTACACAAATTCTCCACGGGAAGCCCGTTATTATTAAACAGAGATTTTTTAGATTTATTTAACGTAAATTTAATTCAATTATTTTTGTTATATTATTCATTCGATTGATTCGAATCATTCAGTTCAAGCCCAACTCACACATTGATAGAGGCTCACAGTTCATTAATTCAATTAATTAATTATGTTTGTATTTGAATCTTCAATTCTCCACTACTACATTTTACATTTTTAGATAAATATATATTTATAGCTTATGATACTCCCGGTAGATTCGCGGGGTCTTAGATCTAAATCAGTTTACCCGTTGAGCTGCTACCATGGAAAAAACATATGTGTGTGTGTGTGTGTGTGTGTGTGTGTACACTCTAAATACATTACATTCCTTTTTGGGCAATCGTGTAATAAGTAGCAGTTCTCCGTAACGGAGCGATAGCCTTCTCAGCCTTTCATCCGGAGGTCCCGGGTTGGAATCCCGGTTAGGCATCGCATTTTTAATACGCTAAGAAATTTCATTTCCATATCCTACGCATAAGTTTCAAGTTTACGTGGTGATGTCATCAAGCAAAAATAAAAATAATACGTTGTTTCGCGAAAAAGATTATTTTCGTTTAAAAAATAAATATGAGGTTTTTTTTATTTCTAAGTGTTCTGAGAGAATCTGATGGTCTGGATTGGGTAGTGATTACGAATAAGAAAAAAAACCAAATAAAACAGCACATCAGCATTATTTGAAGTTTGTTTAATTTATAATTATACTAGAAACACAAGAAGAGAAGACTTAACTGAGAACAGTTATTACATTCACAAAATAAAAAAAAAACAGGAATTCAGACATATAATTTTAACTCACAGTACGAAAACACATAGCACGACAAGCCTTACCGAGCACAACATTTCACTTAAAATATAATCTAATTCTAGCTTTTCCGACAATACAGAAACAGCCGTGATCAGAAATTAAAACATTAAATAACGTCTTTAGAAAACTAAAATCTTGTGAAGAGTTCGACGCGACGATATATTAACAACAAAAGAACAATGTACACAGCACCGAAGCTACCCACCTAACGCACACAGAGAGCAGACTGGTTACAGCTGGTAACGGCATTCGCACACAGGTCAGAATTGGAATAATAAACAACCTTGGGTTATGTTGTTTATAACACCATTCACTGATTTGTTGACAAACCCTAGTCCGTTAATGCGAAATCGTCAAAACTGAGGTTTCTCGAACAACGTTGTGTCTGCGACCTTGACCAAAAACTGAACAGGTACAGCTTAATTTTTTTTTTTTTTTTTAATTTTGGTTATGGATTGTTTTTACGATCACTTGCACGCCTTCTATTTCTTATCACCGATTTCATTAGTTTTACAAATTAAAATATTAAGTTTTAAAATATTTCTGCAGTTGATGAATTTTACTTGCAGAATTTAAATACTTATATTTAATTACTTAAAATTTATTTAGAGAAAGCCTATAAATATTACGATAATTGTATATAAACCACATCCTGTTTTCTCGGAAGTGCGATCTCAACATTTTGTAACTTCTTTAAAGACAGTTATAATAAATATAAAAAAAATTAGTGTTTATGTATGTTTAAATAAGGGATTTTATTTGTCGTTTAAGTATTTAAAAAAGGCCGTTTATGTAACTCCTGATTAAGGAAGACTTCCTCCTTGGCAGAATATTATTTCAGGAAAATAATTAATAAGCTCTTAGCGTTAATAACTTCTTGGGTTCGCTTCGGCATAACTTCAAATAATTTTATTATTTTTATTTTATTATTTATGAAATCCTATTGCTTACTGACTTTCTTAAAAGAACGTTAATCGATTTTGGTGGCCCCAATTAGTATTACTTTTTTTTTTTTAAATCAGTTATCTCTAAGATATCAAGCAAAACGATAACTGAAGGAAAAAAGGATCAGATATATTAGGTTTTCCTAGTAAAGCCAGTTATTTTTACACGGATTTGAATACTAGATCGTGGATACACGTGTTCTTTGGCGGTTGGGTTTTAATAACCACACATCTCAGGAATGGTCGAACTGAGAATGTACAAGACTACACTTCATTTACACTCATGCATATCATCCTCATTAATCCTCTGAAGAATTATCTAAACGGTAGTTACCGGAAGCTAAACAGGACAAGAGAGAGAGATATATTAGGTTTATTATCCTTTTCACCTACATGAAATTACCTAAATACATAATCAAAGTGTTATATTAATGTCATGAAAAACATCTACTTGTATAAGAATATGACTTAGAGTCCAGAAACTATAAAAAAGAAAAAATTGTTTTTTTTTGTCTTATTTATTTGAATTTGATAATGACAAAACATCATCAGACAGTACCTTAGCTAACTGAGGCGTTAAAATATGTGAAAAAATGACCTTACTTTGAGAGTAAAATTTTGAGATACGGGACCCATTAGGTCCGTATCTCCCTGATCCCCTAACTGAATATGACCAAATTTAAACGACAATAATGCTACATCTACAGAAATTATAGTTCAAAGTTTCATGCAAATTGACTTTTCCCGTCTAGAGTTATCGAAGGAAAAAACAGGTCCACATGCATACATATACTCTTCCTGAATTTTTCAATGGTAAAATTGTGTTTTTTTTGTTAGAGAAGGGTATGAAACGTCAAGATATTCAAAAACTCCGACGTGCACAGTTTGATTCAATTTGCATAGTTTTCATATCTGTACGGTTTATTGATTATTACAAGCATTTGACCTCACCGACCAAGACATGTTATGGAACTGCTTCCGAGACAGAAGATAGAAGAACATACCATTTTCATTCAAACATAATGTTATAATTTCAATCTACAATAACTGGAAGAAAGGGTAATTAAAAAAAATAAGAATTTCTATTGAAATTATTGGAAAATCTTAGCTATTAATTTTAAAAGTGTACAACCGCTTGACAGTGAAACGAAGTAAAACCGTACCCTTTAAGGAAAGGGTACTGAGCTTAAATTGCCCAGTTGACTTAGCCGTAGTTCCCGATCATGGTTGCAGAGTACGTATGAGATTAATTTTTTTACTTTTCTTCTAAAATATTTTTTTAATCTCTATTTTTACATAGTGTTCGCTATTATGTCATAATTGAAAAAATATATTTATATAGTATATGAATGATAGAATAAAATCAAACTTCTCAAATTTGTATGCACACAAACCATACATCTACGGAATTCTCTTGTAACTTGCGAAATATTTGTTGAGAAAAGTAAGAGGTAATATTTTAAATTTAGATAAAGTGAGAAACTTTAAATATTTGTATAAAACTCAGTTTATTCCGTAAAGTAATTCTTATGGTGTAACTTAAATGTATGATTTTTTTCGGGAAACTTATGCAGATGTCCTGCGAGTAACGGAGACCTTTCAGGACTTGTTCACTGGTGAATAAAAAGAAGTCCTACTATAATTTTTGGGACTTAAATTAAGAAGTAAAGTTAGTGGTTTCTTATGTAATTAGAGTTGGGAAATAGGATAAAACCGGTTCCAGAACTATAACTCCAATAATTTTTAAGATATCCGACGTAAAACAAAATTGAGTGTCGAAAAGCTTTTTTAGTTGAACGTTTTCTGTTGAACGCCGAGTAAATCGTCGTGTTAATGATGAACACTGTGTGATTCAGCATATTCATCGTAGCCTAGGTGTTAGTATAAGACGAATTTCTTGTCGCACTGGTTTGTCAAAAAACAAAGTGTTTTAGGTCGGATATTTAAAAACTACTTGTAGTTGTGGGACCTGTTTTATCCTATTTCCCAGCTCAAATTATATAAGAAACCACCAACTTTACTCCTTCATTTTGGTCCCAAAAATTATGGTAGGCAACCTTTTTATTAAAAGAGCTGAAATCCTAGCGAAATCTTAAACTAGCCGTAACTCGTAAACGAAGCGTTTCCAGACCTATTTTTATACGAACCTTTTTCATTATATTCACCAGTAGAACGAGTCCTCAAAGTTTCTCCGATTCTTCGTGGACACTCTGTATAAGTATTTCTATACTCTTTTTTTTTTTCTTTTTATTGATGGAGGAACTCCATTTACGAGCCCGAAGCATTGTCGAATTCGCTAACAGGTTCCGCAAGATAGTAAAATAGGCATATGTAATCCTGCGTACTACCGACTAAACTTCCACCTCTGGTGACCCGCCCTTCCTGGGAATAGCTGGTAAAGCATTATTTCAGAAGGGGGGTAAGTGCCCACACACACACATTCAGACAAGAAAGCAAATAGCAAGGAACATAAACACACAAAAACAGATCCACACAAACTAAAAAACCAGCTTAAAACAATACCAAACACACTCGAACCAAACATACCAACACGTCTACACCACCCGCGCACAAACACACGCACACCAACAACTCTCGTAACACTCATACTTACCATACGCATACTTACATACTATCAGCTTACCTCGGAAGTAGGAGAAGCCCACGGAATTCCGGCCGGTGGAGTGACCGCAGCTTCATTGCACCCAGCCGACCCCCACAAGATCGGGGGGCCCTCTAGACACTCGCCCGCGGAAGTATTTTTCTATACTTAGCTGAATAAAGAAATTAACTGATAAAATAAATTGTAGGAACAGTTCAAATCGTCAAAATATTGGCGGGACAAGATTGTATATTTATTATATAATCAAGATCAAAATTACAGGCTAATTGGGATTACTGCAAGCAAATATACGCTTTTCCGTCTTTAGTAGACCAAAACAATTGGTTATTTGTAGTCTTGAAATCAGGAATTGCATGGCATACTATATGGATAGTACAAAAGGTGGTTGCCTGATTTTACATAGTTATAAATACTGATTTTTTTTACTCTTTTTATACTTTTTTCTATTTCTGAAAATCTTCTATTTACTGTATGAATAAAACAAAATTAGTAACAGTAATCTGTAGGCCTTTGTGTGATAAGAATTCTTTATTAAGTATGGAGTATATTTTGCTATTGTTATTATGATAATGCGTTATTAAAAGTGATAATAACATGAGAGTTACGCGTGCGGTAGGTTATTTTTATTATGACAGATGGTATGATGACATTTATTATTAACATAAAAATATTTACATGTAATTTAAAACGTCATAAAACAGCTGTCGTCATTGGCATTATTGTATAATATGTTCGCGTTATGACGCATTATGTTTAATAACACAAGTTTAACACTTTTTAGCACCTTTATTACTGACACAATCTTACTGACGTAAAAGCTTTCTGTTTCATATTTTAATTATGTTTTACAATTTTTCAGTATTTTTTTTAGCATGCATTATTTAAATCGTATTTGCTTTAAAATCCGTCATACTAGTTTAAATATTTCTTTATTTACAATGTTTTTGTGAAGATTTCTGTAGCAGAAATTTATGAACAAAAAAATCCTGTACAATTAGAATTCTGAGCTACCATTCACGTGGCTGGAAAGTGAACAACTAAAATAGTCAGAATGAGTTTATTTAAGGAATAGATGCTTACAATTTACGAAAAGCATTTAATTTTATTACTAGGAACAGGAAAGGGACATACATCACCGATTCAAGACACTTTTTTATGATTAAATAAATGACCGGTCAGTGCTTCACTACTGCTAAATTTAAGTATATGAGTTAAATAAATGTTGTATTACGATATTTGACATATGTTATCTACTTCTTTTATTTCGTTGGGCTGTTTCTTTATCTCTTGGCTCGAATTGTGTGTTTTTTCGTTTTGGATACATTGTTATTTTTGAATTATAAAAGTTTTACCTTTATAAATATTAATATTATTAATTACGTTTTTTTTTTACATTTTTGTAACTTACAAAATCAATGAAACGAACAATATTAGATAACAATAAATTTTACAGTTTTAATTTACTATTAATTTTCTTTCTTTCTTCTTATGAACCCCGGAATGTTTACAACAGTTCGAACCTCACCAATCTCACTACTCTATATAAGTCATAAAAGAAAAAGGTGACAACACAATTGTAGGGTACCGACACGCGGCTTTTTTCTTATGCATGATTTACACACGCGCGCGCAACTTACTTTAAAATATTTATCATTTTATTTAAGTATAATATTTTTTGTTTATTTAATTCAATGATTCTAACTAAAGCGCGCACGCATACCGTATTTCATTCGCGCGAATGTAACGCTACTAGCGGTACTTCAATCTTTTTTGCTATAAATATTATTCATTCATTTAATTCTACCTTACACCTGTGAAGTCATAACATAGCAGGCGACTACAGCAGCCGTACGTCAGTGCTACACTAGTGCTCCTTGTGATGAGTGGGGATACTATTGTCGCAGTATACTCATTTAGCCAGTAGTTTATCTAGAGGATTTTTGGGGGTGTGGGTGCGTTTTGAAAGATTTTTATTGGAAATAATATTTTTTAATTGTTACGAAATGTACCTAAGAAAAATAGGACCTTAATTAGGCGAAATCTCGAGATACTGTGGTGACCTTGCTCTACAGCCTCACCCCTTGACCTTTTAAGTTAAAAATTTAATGACATCAATGCCCCATATATAGAAGTAATATGACCAAATTTGGTTAAAATCGGTCGAATAGTTCTGGATATATAAAGTGATTTAGAGGTCACCACCTAACGTACATACGAACATCCGGAAAATTTCCAACCGGTTTTTGGGTTTTTTGGGTTCAAAACGTCAAGGTCCGCTGAAAACCGCTTATGCCCAAACTGGAACGATTACAATAATTTCTCTTCTAAAATTACATTTTTACTATATCGCTAGACGGGGAATAAAAACGTAAAAATAAATAACCTAACACTTTTACCAAATTTAATGTAATTGTATGTATCGAGAGATGTCATCTATATCGATTGTCATTGTCTAAATCGATCGTTGTCAATGTAAATATCCACTTTCTTAGACAGTTAATATATAACCAATATTTTGTCGTTTTGGATGCATTGTTGCGTTAAACATGTAAACTAATAACACGTAAACACTCCCAGGACAAATAATAATAAATTGTGAAATCGTTAAGTAGTTTTTGAGATGTTAGGGCACACAGAAAACGAAGATTTTCGTATATTTTAATAGATAAGATAAACTTTACGCATATTACGTTTTGACAGAAAAAAGCTGATAACAAATTGTTATATTTTCCTGGCATTGGTTATTTATTTTTATATAATGGAAAAATAATGATACGTGGAAAAAGATTAAAAATTCTAAAAGTCGATATTTTTTCACTCTTTCTGCTCCCCCATCTCAAAATCACCTCTCAAGAAACTCTTTTGATCTGTCTACGTTTATTGTGTTAAATGAAAGTTAAAAATTTCATTGAAAAATGTACAACCAATAAAAAGTTACCTAAAATTTCTCTTTTTGGAATGGGGTGAATTACGATGAAATTTATTGCTATATTATGGATAAATGTTTAAATAAATCAAAAAAGTTTAAAAAATTTCAAAAGTTATTTTTAAACTTTAGTTTGTCAAACGTACGTCCGTACGTTTGACATACGTAGGAACGTTACTCCCTTTTCTTTTTAGTTTTTGGGGTTCCTGGGTCATGAAATGTCGAGAAATATAAAAACTCTTATAGCCCATTTTTTGATTGATTACCATACTTTCCTTCTTGCAGCATAGCTCTAAAGCTATGATATCAAGAAATGATTCTAGAAGAATCGACTAAAAAAGATATTAATTCGATGTGTTTAATGATTAAGGAATGATTACGGGTAGTAGAACTCTAGATATAAGCATACTTTTTATAAAATTCATAGCCTTTTTACAATAAAATTATTTTATTTCTTAATTGTATTGGGTTAAACCCCCCATAAGATTTTTTGGGCGTTTTTGAAAATATTAATATATTGTTACAGTATTAAATTTTTTACTTTTTTATTTATCTGTTTACAATTTTATTGTTAGATATGTTAATTGAATAATTTTGTTGTTTTTTGTTTACAGGTATGTTTGCTGGCTTTGAGTTTAATCCTTCCCCCTGAATAATTATCAGATATGTCCAAATTTCGTAAGTATTGTTAAGAATTTTTTTATGCTGTTTGTATTATATGTATTAATTATTATTTTAATAAATTATAGTTATGCGAACCTTTTAACAGTTAGTAAATGAATAGTTGATTATATTAACTAGGAAAAAGGCGGCCGCCGCGAAAGTGTTACATGGATTACGTTTCATTAGATATGATTTTGTTAAATATTTTTGCAAGTTGTAACAAAATATTGTTCATGAATTTATCGTAATAACAACAAAAACTTTTACGCCGAAAAGTTTCAAAATCCTGAACATTTTTAGGTGTTTCTTAAGTTGTGATTTCTTTTCACCAATGTTTTTCCACAAATATAATTTTAGATAAATCCTTCATATCAAGAAGTAAAAATCGTTCGTGCGCTGCGAGAAGCCGCCCGGCGACTACCATTTATCCGCTCTGCGCCAATAGAAGATAAAATAAAAATGTGAACACACACAACAAACAAACCCACGATCCTTTTTTACGGAGAGTAATGATGATGTAATTATTTTATGGGTTGATTGTAAAGTAAGAAAGTACAAACTTATCACGGTGGCTGTTAGAAGAAATAAAGTAATCATGTATTTTTTTTTCAACAATTAAATCAATAGAGTACATTAAGATGTGGAAATAAAGTAACAATGCTGAGTGGTGTATGATATGAATATTATAATTTGTATGTCAATGATGTTTTACTCGTATGCTGAAAATATTTGTAGTTAGTACTGTAATTATATTTTTAATGGCTTTTTTTATGCTTGCTGTTACACGTAAAATTCAGTTGCCAAGTTTTACTGCGCGTACTAATTAGATTCTTACCACGTTGCTTCTAATCTGTTGTTTAAAGTGAAATTAAGCAAATTTTTAAACCTAATAAAAGTGATTGATTGTTTAATTACGTGATATTTTTATAATAAAAAGTTAATCACGAGTAAAAAGTAACTGAAAATTTATTTAAGGCACTTCAGTACACTTCTACAATTCGGAGATTTATTTCAGATTCTGGTTACTTCCTTATAATACAAAATTATAATTGGCTAACTTTTAAAAAGGTGAGGTTTTTCTTTCCACTTGTTTGTTAATATAGTTGTATGGTATTGGTTGGGTTAGAATATAGGTAACCTAGAATTTTTTTAAATAATTCTATCACATTATTTTATTCGTGCAGACCGAAATACACTGGTATCAGTGATCTATTAATTTTTCGCATCAGCATTATAACAAAGTTTTTTTTTCAATTTGATATAAATTTAAATAATGTGTCGTTAACATTTTATATATTCTGTAGAAGAAGATGTAAAACAATTAAATTCTTTTTATAATAAGAAACAACGTTAAAAAGAAAGATTGTTTCATAAAAACAACTACGCTTGTATAAAAAGATGTGTAGTATCTTTAGCAATCTACTTTACTTATAAAAGAGTCTTGTTTCTACGCAGATAGGTCAGTAGTGAGTTTAGTTAAGCAGTTATGTAAACTCAAGTGTTGCTGTTGTACGTGTACCATGCGCAAACATAGGGGAGCGGTCGGGTAAAGGCACACTTGGAGGTTATATTGTTCTCTGAGTAAATGTTTGAAAGTCCCAACATTCTATTACAAACTCCTATGTCAATATAAGCACAACTTGAGGATGTTCAGTAAAATTTCCTACTCTGATACATTGTTTTATGTGGTTATTGAACTGTATCTTCATTCAGTTCTAATCATAAATATAGGTTTGTGTACGTTGAATTGCTGTTATTTCACTTCAGTAAACATAAATTTACAAAGATATTAAGCAACGTAGGCCAGGGTGAGTCCGGATGTCTGCAAAATCTAAAAAATTAAAGTAATGTATGTTAAAACATTTATTTTTGAAGTGATTAGTGTTTTATAGAAATTATAAATAGTTTGAAGAATAAAGAGCTGAAAAGAGTTGCTTTTCCGCCACCGTCGGATGATCTTATGTTTTACTTTACGGAAAGAACTTTAATATATGAATGAATAAAGGATAGGCGGAAAAGGAGAGACTCAAACCCATAAACTATGCAAACAACCCTCCCGCTACTAATTTTAATTAAACATATATGTAGTTTAAAAAATGTAATTAAAAAAGTGCTTACTGCCCCTACTCTTTTATGAAAAGTTTTTCTTTTACTAAACATGGTTTATTTTCTGGTGATTATTTTTGATTAATTCTTGTGCTCGTCAATATTTTGTTTTGTTTACTTATTCTTTTGATTTGCTTTTTATATTGTTTATTTAAAACTAGCAGACCTGTCGCGGCTTCGCCCGCGCTATATGATTGCTTGCGTTTCCCGTCGCGGTCAGTGGATGTTTAGCAGGTCAGGGCTCATTTCACATGTCATTTCCATCTAGCCGGGGGGGTCTGGTCCCTGGACACCCCTCTATTCATTAAACAGATGGTGTGTCGACCAATATTATGTCGTTTTGGACGCATTATTTTTTTAAATTATAAAAGTTTTATCTTCTATATAAATATTAATGTTATTATTTACGTTATTTTTTTTCGTTTTTGTAACTTTGAAAATAATGAAAGTAGTACAAAAAAAATAAATTGCGCAATATTAATTCACTATTAATTTTCTTTCTTTCTTCGTATGATCCCCGGAATGTTTACCACAGTTCAAACTTCATCAATCTCACCACCGTAAAAAAAACCTATAAATAAATAACCTAAAATTTATTTTATTAAATCTAATGTCGTTGTATATATCGAGAGATATCGTCTATATCGATTGTCATTATTTATGTCAATATCGATCTCCTTAGACAGTCATTATGTGATCAGATATTAAATATTCGAGAGTTCTGAGGTTCGTATCGTAATGAAGGCAGTTACTGTTATACGAATTTGAATACATTTTTCTTTTTCAGTTTAGCATCCGGAACCACCGTAAGCTATTACTTTAGAGGGAGAATGCAGATTTGAATAGTAGCATCATGATACGGGTGTTCTTTGGTGGTTGGCTATCAATTAACCACACATCTCAGGAATGGTCAACCTGAGAATGTACGAGAGTACACTCCGTTTTCATTCATGCATATCAACCTCATTCATCCTCGGAAATAATACCTTCCGGTGGTTTCGGAGGCTAAACAGAAAAAGAGAGAAATTAAATTATTGTATTATTAAATATTATGGAAATAATAACACGTAAACACTTCCGGGACAAATAACAATACATTTTTAAATTTTCAATGAAATCGGTGAAGTAGTTATTGTGTTATTTTAATGCACACACCAAACGAAGATTGTCTTTTATTTATGTAGATTTTGATTTGTGAATCAAAGATCTCTGTGAGGATAGGCTGTGGTGGTTTTTTTAATCAGATGTTTGATGTACCTCTCCAAGTTGCATTAAATTGTAAGAAACTCTTTACCTATCTGAGTAAAATTATTTTCGGTTAGAGGATTCATAAAGTCTGTATTTCTCTACCTTCGTGATCAAAATTTTGTGACCAATATTAAATAGAATTAAAATCTCATTTAAGAAATTATCATGTCAAATTTCATCTAAATCGGTATAAGCAGTCTGGAAATATTAAGCAAAAAATAAGGCAGCATACATATACATACATCCTTCTGAAACTTATCAATGCTAAAAGTATAGGGGTTTTTCTCCTATTAAAATATGTCCTACTTGTTTTATTATTATGCTCACATTTCATCATATTAACGAAATACCAAAATCTGATCGAGTACAAGAAAACACAAAGGAAATGGCTATTCCAATACTTTTTTGAGAGCTATAGGAAATTTTCCTTTTCACACGCACACGCGCGGGCGCAAATATATGTCTACATAAATATATATATATATATATATACTTCTTTATTTAAAAAAAAATGTTTTAATATTTTATATACTTTTTATATTATATACATTTTTTTTTATTGTTATTTTATTTCCTGGAATTTAAAGCTGGGACAAATAATATCAAAATATTTAACATTAAAAAAATTTGTAAACATTTACGTTAACATTATGCTGGCGTTACATTGCGAAGACATCTTAAATTTTACAATTTTACGTTTGATAATTTTTTAAATTCCCAAACCAGTTAGTTTTTGTAAATTGTAATTAAAAATCCTCTCCTCTTTTCTAACTAATATCATTGATAAAAAGTTTCGTTTGGTGAAGAGGGTCAACTGGAACCCAACAATTTTTTACAATTGTACTTTTAATATGCATAATTTTCAAGGTAAAATAGTAATTTGACCAAGAGGGTCAAATTGGATCCAAATTATTTTATTGTACATATTGATATTTCTCGTAGTTATACTCCAATTTTGTATAATTAAGTCATTAATATTTAAAAGCCCTCTTTAGTATTTGAAATAAAAATTTGTCAAGGGCAAAGCCGGGAAACTTATGCAAATCTTACCCGTTTTTTTTTTTTTTCATATAATGAATTTTAAGTTAATTAATCCGTTAAAAATAATTTATTATTTTTTCTTACATATTTTGTTGTGAATTTAAGTATTAATTTATGTAATACCAATAGGCATTAACTGAATTTTTTTCTAACCGGCATTTTCGACTTAACGGTTGTGTTTTCTTGTGAACTGTTTTATGTCAAATAGAGGAATCTTTAAAACATTTTAATATACTTAAATCTTTTTAATCAAAGGCCGTTTGGAAATAATAAAAATATTTTTTGTATTATCTGTTTAAAAGTTTGCCTTATTGACAATGAAATGAAGTGTATTTTACGCTTCGCTTGTACGTCTGTTCCTCTGTTTGTTTATTTGTTAGTCTCTTGAGAGGTTGGATAAATTTGAACCTAT
This sequence comes from Lycorma delicatula, assembly GCF_047948215.1. Lineage (NCBI taxonomy): Eukaryota > Metazoa > Arthropoda > Insecta > Hemiptera > Fulgoridae > Lycorma > Lycorma delicatula. Next base: position 74,361,217 of record NC_134455.1, read on the forward strand.
CTAAATGAAATACTGCAGTAGGATTCATAGATACAAGAAAGGTAAACATATGTGACTGGATTTTTTATACGCGTATGATGGGGCGTTCATCAATACTTCCTTCCCTTTGAGGTCATATCCGGGTGGATATCTCGTAGGGGGAACAATCCACCACAAAAAAATATAATTAAGTTTTTTTCTGTTTAAAATATAAAAAATAATATTTTAATATCAAAATTTATTATAAGTCTATTTTTAAACATTTATACTGGTATAGTTTTAATTAATACTTTGCTTCATTGGTAATTATTTTTATACCTACTTTTTATGAATACGATATTCTTAAATTTAATGTGATTTTTTGTTCTATGGGGAAAGTAAATATTCATATTTTATAGAATTATTTTCTATGAGAGTATTGTTTTCATTGTTCTATTAATTCCTGTGAAGGACAGCATAAAAATTCATCAATTCTGGAAGTTATATTCAGCTAGATGAAGGAACGAAGCGGTTACTAACGGTAATAGGAACCCATTTCACTCCTCATTTTCACTAGTAAGCCAGAAATAGGATGCTTGTTATCCTTAAGAATAGCTATATCGTTTTCGTGAGTGTCATATTTATGAATTAAGTAAATTCATTTTCCCAGTTCGAATAATAAACTATAATCTTTTTAATAGGTATCCTCGATATCTATATTAAAATTTTCATAATCACTGAAAACATTTTTAATTATAAATATTTATTTGCTGTAAGATTCAAGATAAAATATCGTATTTGTAGAGTTTAATAGATTCATTTAAAAGTTTGTTACGGTAGCGAAACTGTGTCTTTGGGAAGCTAAAAAAAAAAATAGAAAATTTTGTTCGCAGGATATTATTGAAAGTGGATGGGTCAATAGATTACAAAATGAAGAAATCTTAAGACAAACTAATAAAGAGTGAAGTTTTTTGTATAATCTAAAAAAAAAAGGAAAAGGCTTGTGGGCTATCTTGTGAGGCATTCAGAATTATGTTGCGCGTTACGAAAGAAAAATATTTTTCTTTGTTGAGTTACGTCTAAGGAAATACATGATGGAAGAGTTGATTTTTACAATACATTAAACATTACTCTTTACTTCTTTTTTCTTTAGCGTTAAAATACAGATGAAGAAAACCTGTAAGATTTATAGAAAAGTACGCGTAAAAACTTAACCTCCGTTTCTCTTGTTTTAACAGTAGCGTTTTTAATAAATTACTTAAGGAATTATTTTTTAAGAATATCTAAAAACATAATGTTATCTGCTGTTTTAGGGCCTTTAAAAATATTTTCCGCTGATCGGATGAAGATTGTTCAGGGTTCGTGCAATTTTTGCACTTTCATTTATATTATATTTACACTGATGTTTATCTAATAAGTGATTTCAATGAAAAAATAAAAAATAAATAAACTTTTTACCTTTGTTGAGAAAAATAGGTGTTCATAAAAAAACCACACTTTGTGGCCGACCATGGAAAAGATTTATCGACAAATAAAACTTTTTTAAAATCATTTATTTGTACGAAGAAAATTCCTAAAAATTTTCTTCTTATGAATTGTGGTCGTATCACGAATAACTTAGGAATTAATACAATTTCATGTAGTATCAAACATAATTTTTCCCATCGAGTGGATCATTAGGTATATTTTTTCAAACGCATTTTTTTTTAAGACGAATATTTATAATGATTTTAATTGTAGAAGGAATTTTAGAGTATAAAAAAATAAAAGTAGATGAGTATTAGATATATCTAAAAAGATAATTGAGGATACAGGACGTAAAAGATATGGTAAGGTTGAAGACTGACAGAACAGAAACAGCATAAAAATATCAAAGGACTATATTTCATTTTAGTTTCTTTACCGATTCGAATGTTCATCTACTCGCAGGTGTAGTGAATATAACAATCTCCAGTTTCCTGTCCTTCAGGAATGGTCGAACTGAGAATGTACAAGACTACACTTCATTTACACTCATACATATCATCCTCTGAAGAGTTATCTAAACGGTAGTTACCGGAGGCTAAACAGGAAAAAGAAAGAAAGTTTCCTGTCCTTCACCACATATCTTCTGTCCATCGATCTTTCTAATAATGTTTAATATTTAAACTCTCTGCCTGTAGTAATCTTGGTCATGCTCGAGATCTAGAATAGTATTTACTCTTTTTTCCTTCTTTTATTTATTCCGTCAAGAATTGTAATTTTATAATAAAAGAGCTTAAAAAATGCTTTTTTGTCAGTTCGGTTCCTTTTCTTAATTCCTCTGCAATTCCAAGTTCTAAAAACATTGTATGAAAACCTATTCATTTTTTTCCCTTAATTTCAGTAACTGGATGGATATCAGTAACTTTTCTTGATTTACTTTTCTTTCATTTAGATTTCAGGCTTGTGAAGGATTGGCCGATTGAATTAGCTGAACAATATCTTCTACCGTTTGGTTTATAAAATAAACCGAGAATACAACGGAGTGAATATTTGAAAGTAAAATGAAATGTTGGTATTGTATTTGATTCTGTCTGTTCTTCCTTGGTAATCATTTATTGCCTTCTCGTCTGTTGCATGCTGTGCTGTATTCCCTGTTTAGGAGTTGAGATAGATGCAGACCTTTTAATCGCCTCTTATGATAAACAGGATAAAATTGGACATCTCATTGTACCAATCCGTCTTCACATGGGGAGTTATTAATTTAATAACCTTTTTTTCTCATGTGTTTATGAATCGTGCTCATTCGAGAAATCTATCAGATTTATAAAAATAATTAGTTTGATTAGCTAACCATGATTGGTTGACTCTTTTTTTCCTTCTTTTTATCTTTTAGAATCCCCATAAGGGATTCTAATTTCAAAAAATATACTAATTTTTACGTTTATGGATACATGCATTGTAACCAAAACAACATATTATTTTTCCTAACCGCTTGACATCTTCCCTTTTCACGTTGTTATTCTGTTAACATGAATATTACACAGTGGCGGATCCAGGGGGAACAATGAGGTTCTCAAAGGATCGAAGGCCTTGCATTTAATTTCTTGAAAAAAATGAAACATTTTACCAATACTGTATTGTCAAAATAACCAGTTACAAGTTGCAACTCTGTAATTAACGTGAATATATCTTTTTCTTAATTGGTAATTAAGAGAGGCTGACATCACTTGCTCTAATGCTTATTTATAACGACATGAAAATTCATATAAAAGGTGTTATCGATCGGTATGCTAAGATGCATAATAATCGAGATGAATTTATTTTGTAGATAAATTATTATATTATTATTATATGAAATAAAATATGTAAAATTTTGGATTGTAATGGATTAATTATAAATATTGAAATGAATGAATGAATAAAAGTCAACTTAATTTAAATCTTCATCTTATTACTTTTTGTCCCGTCTAATTATATATATAATTTTGATTGTTTCATGGCAGTTTTGATTAAAGTTGTTAGGACTATAAAGTCCGAGCTTAAAGTTAATTTAGCTTCTGGAGTCACCGTGAGGGTCACTTCGAATAACTTGGAGCTTAATTTTTATAAATCGAAATAAAATTAAAGAAACAAACACTTTTTTGGTTTTGCCGAAACCGTCCTCTTTTACAGCGATACTAATGATTTTTTAAACGATTTTTCGTGTGTAACAATAGTTTAGAATAAATGTGTATTCAATAAATATGTGTATGTATGAAATATTATATACCCAACCGAATTGGACAGGACTAGAAAAATGTGGTGACCCCTGGCCCACAATGGCCCCCGAAATTCAGTTGCTGGATCCGCTCTTGATATTACATCGTATAAATTTAATGATTATTCTTAATTAATGTACGAATAATATTATAAAATCTTAATTTAGACAGTTTAAAAGTAGTCTTTATTTGATTTTATCCACATCGGTGTTGTTAGAAGATTAGTTTTATCTCTTTTCATGAGGGTAGTTTACTTAGAAGTCAAGAGTAATTTGTCGCAATACATAGTACGTAGATGATAATGGATGCATTCTTGCTAATAAATATATATTTTTATACGTGGGTGATTTAGTTACAAAGTGATAATATTAACGAACTTTGTTAAAGGATCGTGAGAAATGCTTTGTGCAAGATAATCAACTCTGCTAATGAGTCAAAGCCATGAAGAGCTCTACCCAGTCTTTAAGGAGTTATATTCTCAAAGGCTAATTGTGCTTTACTTAACTCTTAAGTTAACTTACTACATCTTATTGCTTATAATTCACTTTGTAATTTCATTTTTAATTACTAATTGTTTAATTTTAAATTGCCTTATTTTGTTCTTTCCTTTTAGTTAACTGTATCAGCTCATCACTGTCTCATTAATTCTGTATATAATTTTACATTATTTTTTATTTTGCCAAATTTTTTTGTACAGTTTTTTGTTTTTTCCAAAATTTCTTTTCTTAAAAATAAATATGTGAAATGTTCGTGCTTACTGTTTTTTTTTAGACTTCATTTTAACAATTTAATGAAATTGTAAGATGTTTTTTCTAATCTTAATTTAGTGTTGGATATTTTAAGTTACATATGTTTACTTTTAATGAGAAATTCAACCAGTCTCTGGAAAATGGGCTCAAAGAATGCATATTACAGGGTTATTGCATTAATTTTATATTTACCGTACTTTTAGAAACTTAATAGTAGACAAATTTGCTTCGTTGTTGATAATATATTTTTAAATTCTTAAAGTATATTCTTGACAGTATATTCTTAAAGCCGATCTCCATGGCGGAATGGTAGAGTTTCGACATTTAACCGGGGATCGTGGGTTTGAGGCATGAGCTGTAAAATTCCATTTCCATATTCCCACGTACAAGCTTTAAAACTTCTATGGTGAATTAATGAATTAATTAAAAAAGACAAGCTAAAAAAAAATCGATTTTGACATTTTGAATGAGACGTCCCAAAATGTTAATTATTACTATTTTTTTTAATGATTTGGTTTGTTTTAATTATATTTTGTTTTTAAATAATCGTAAAAATAGAAATCACACATAATTAAGTCTGAAAATATCAATAGGCAAATATATTTCTACTCCGAGTAAAGCAAATTTCCTGCAGAAGATCCTATATATAAAAGATTTTCTTTGTAGGGTGGTTGCATGAACTAGCTACATCATTCGCGTATGATGCTGTTTTAATATGATTATGTAGCTAATGATACTTATAGTTTATTAACCAAAATGCAAAATGATTTAAATTTATAAACCCCTTTAGTTTTTTTTTACAATGAACTTACAGTAAAATGTATTTAAAGCAAAATATTTATGTTTTTTTTTCTTTTTTTATCGTTTTATGTACCTCCGTATATCAGAAAATATATTGAATACTTTTAATTGAACGCGTGAAACAAATTACAGAAAGAAATTTGTTATATATATATATATAAACAGTTTGTTATATATAACAAACTTATATATATAAACTGCTATATACTACAAACTGTTTGTTATATATAATAGTTGTTATATATAACAACTTATTTCCCTTTACATATTTCCTCCTTTACATGAAGAAAGGGAAATAAGTTGGGAATTTACTTAAGTTGGGAACTGATTCTAGAGCATGAAATGAGGAAAAAAATTTATACATACATATGTCCGAAAACGTTTTGTTATCGAATAACGGCCAGCGATTAATTTCGCCCGGATTTCGGTTCCCTTGGTGAAATTAGGTCATACTGAATTTTTAGGTGTTATGTAAGAGGTAAACCTGATGGTTTTTTATTATTTTTTGACCTGAAAAATCAAATTAAACAGGTCTAGAACTGTAGCTTCCGTAGCTTAATTTAAATGGAGTTATGTTTACAAACTTTTAAGAAAATTTACCGAAAATTTTACCAACAAATTGTCTTTAAACAAAATTTCATTTAAATTGGATTATCCAGTCAAAAGTTATTAGCTTCACACACGCCAACACAGTACATACGTAAGTACGAATATTACCCCCACTTTTTTATGTTTTGGGGTTCCTGGGTTATGAAAACGTCGATCAAATGCAAAAGAATCCATATCTAATTGTTTGACTGATTACCATACTTTCCTTCTTGCAGGATATTTCTAGAACTATGATGCCAGGAAAGTAAAAAAATTATGAAAAACGAATTTTTAAACGATTAGCTTGTAGGGACTTCCATTTTATCTTTTGCTTTATTAAGCCAGTCCGATAATGTTAATGAGTTGTATTAATAGTAAAAAAATATATATTTTTCAATTATCTGGGATTATTTTTTGGAATTTTTTAAAAGAATAACAAAATTTCTATTTTAAAGTTTATTTAATAATATCAAACTTTTTGAAACTTCTAATAAATTTAATAAATTATTATTTTCCATTCTGGCTGGTTTAACTGTATTTTATTCAAGTAACATTTTGAATCGAAAAAAGAAAGAGAAAAAATATAATAATACATAGCCGTTTCTTATAGACATCATAATAGTTTAATTATGTAAAAGTGTTGCCTCTTTTATGAAGAACTGAACAACCCAGAACCCAGACAGCATCTGGTGAGCTAAAAGAGAACGCAAGGACTGGTGAAGTAAAGAAACCATTAAACGGTGGAACAATAAAACGGGGAGATTAAGAGGGCGCCGCTCCGGTTCCCTTTACTTCAGAATTGATACCACTCCCCCTTAAAAGGGGGTTTATGTTATGTACGCCTGTCTCAGCCGCCGACTTTATCACTTTCCCTCTGTTTAGAAATCCCCCCTTCTCTCTTCTTCTTCTTCTATACCTGGACCAGACATTTTAATCCTAATGATTTGTATGCTTTGTTCGTTTGCAAAGATCAATAATGGAACGTATCCCAAATTACAGAACGTACGAAAGTACGATTGCTGTGCACAATGCAAAATAAACAGATGTGAATGTCATTTGTAGAATTTCTTCTCTTAGTTCGTTATTTTTTTAAAACGTATTAAATGATATTTTAAAAAAACTGAATTTTTAATCATTTTTACTGCGCATTTTTAATGATAAAGTTGAACATAATTATAATATTTTTAGGCCAAAAGAAAAATTCATAACGATTTTTTATAAAAGTAAATACAAATTCATCCCCAGACTTTCCTTTCGGCTGAATACATATTTTTGGTCAATACACGATAAAGCTATACTTGTATTTATTGTGTCATGTACTTAATCCACTTGTTCCACCAATCTGTTAGCTGGATGTGTATGCTTCTGTCAGAACTAGAATTTCTGCTTACTGCTAAGCTTTGTAAAATAACTAGTTAGTAAAGTTCATACCAGCCTTTAGGCTGATTACTTTCATCTGGTACGCGATTATATTTCAATCCAACCTCTGGTCACTTAATGAAACCAAAATGCTCGTTATCTTTATGGAACTTGCTTTTAAAGAGTTTTGTCAATTCTTTTACTGAATTGAAATTTAAATATAATATATGTTTTGCATTAAAAATAGGTGTATAATTAGTTGTTTTTTGTATTACACTTTCTGTCTCAGTCTTTATTACATCTGTAAACTAAATGAGTTTAAAATGATTCTTTTTATGAGAGTAATGATGTTCGCTATGCAGAAGGCCCTGTAATAATCACTATATGTTATTCGTTTCGGATTTAATATACTGATCTGGAAAAAAATATACATCTCGGTGACGTAGACAAAATAAAACCACTTCATATTTCAGTGAAAAGTAATGTCATTGAGTACAAGAACATACACTACAGTGTTTAAAAAAAAATGAAAACTTATACATATTAATAAATAAATAGGTAAATTATATACTAGTAGTAGAATATATTAATAATTAATTATTTTATTTAAATTATTGTTTTTCATTTACTGTTTTTTTTTGTTTTTTTTAAATATTTTTTAACTAAATAGTAAAATGATGTTTGCAATAAACTATCTGTCTACGAGTGTGGACAGCGAAATTATAAAAAAAAAGTCTGTTTATTAATGACAAACAAAAAGTAAAAAAAAAAAAAAAAAAAATTAAAAAAAAGATACTTTTAGGAACATTTATAATCATGTATATTTTTTTATCGTTTAATTACAAAATCGTTTATATATTATATAAACACGTATAAAATTACACTGTCATACCAAAAGTTATTGACTTGTGCTAGCTAAGGGAGATGTGCAATCCAATCCTGATTGAAAAATTATATATTTATTTATATTAACAATAATTAACATCTGGTATATAAAATAAACTATCAAAAAAATAAAAGCAGACGTTTTTAAATTTATTGAAAACAACAAATAGTTTATCAATATTAAAAACAAAATATACACAGAGTGATTCACAAAGACTGTAATACATTTCAGATACGTAAAAGATATGTTATGCTACAGTAGATATGTACGTACAGTAGACATGTTCTACTGGTAAAATAAAAGAAAATAAACTTAGGTTCATAAACGCGTCGTAAAATTAAGTTGCATTACTGCAATCTAAATATTTCTTAGGGATAGCTGATAAAATAAAAACCAAAGAGAAAAAATGATCACGTATTTTAAATTAAATTAATAATTAATATGATTTAATTATTTATTAACTATAAAACATCCAAAAAAAAATTGGATACTTCATGAAAAATATGGCAATTTTTTTTTAATATTTTTGAGTGTCACATTCCAATTTGTTAAATAAATTTTAAGCATTTTAAACGTAATTTAACATTATTATAAAACACGTATAGCCTTTTTCGGGGTAATTAACATGGTGTTCAACATAAAAAAGGCTCCATCACTCAGTAATTTATAATAAATGCATAATTTAATAAAATTCATATATTGGTACGAGTATGAGATGGTTAAAATAATATGGAAAATACTACTACGACTGGAGCTGGAGTGGGGAGGACTGTCTATTGCCTGCACATTTGAGTATTGACAATCTGTGTCGAACATTGATTTGGAACAAGGTTGCCTAATCGTGTGTTGTTATTTATTAAAATGCGGTTAACCGTTGATGAACGTGTATTCGTGATGAAAACTTACTTGGAGACGAAATCTGATGTTGTGTTTCAACAAAAGTGTTATTCAGAAGTTAGTTCAAAAATTTCGTGAAACAGGTTCGGTGATAGACCAGAAACGCTACACATTCAGCTTTATAGAGCAGGTTGTAGAGGTCATTAAAGCGGCAGTTACAAGATCTCTCATAAATTTTACGGAGGCTAAACCAGGAAAAGAACATTTCACTAGGTTCAGCCCATATTGCTCTGAGAAGAATGCGGAAATGTTATCCGTATCGAATGCAGGTTTTTCATGAGCTAACTAATATTGATTTTGTTAAAAGGGTTTGTCAGTGGTTCAAGAACCCACAGATGAAACATGGTTTCATCTTGGTGGATATGTTAATAGTCAGAACTACCGAACCTGGGGTACTGAAAAATCGCACGTTTTCTTTGAATCTTCCCTCGCCCACAGAAAATAGACGTTTGGTGTACAGTTTCAAGGCGACGAATAATAGGACCCATGTTTTTGGAAGAAAAAAAACTGTGATTGCTTCCGTCTACCAAGATATTATTCAACAGGTCAGCCTTACTGCAAGAGGATGAGCGTTGAAACAGCCCCACTTGCCATACACCTCGGTCTACTATGAAGATGTACAGGAATTTTTCGGTGGAAGAATCATTATTAAAGGATCTTGGCCACAAGATACCCTGATCTGATTAGTCCAGACTTCTTTCTGTGGGGTTACTTAAAATAGATTGTTTGTAGGAGTAATCCACACACTCTGTAGAAGTTGAAGACAAACATTGCCAGTTCTGTCCGGGAAATAGACAAGGTAAAGCTAACAAGAGCAGCTAGGAAATTGGACAAACGTGTTGACAAGTGCACAAAAGTGAATGAACATAATTTTTAACACCTATAAATTATTATATTTTTGCCAGTAATCTATTATTTATAGACTAAAGTAAGTGATGGGGTCCTCTTAAGTTCAACACCTTGTAGATAATACTGGAAATCATAAATCATATATTTTTCGTTTTTTTTCTTCTTTCATAATTAGATATACATTAACTATTTTTTTTAATTTTTTTTTTGTAAATAACATTTTAAAGATTGATTATCTTGTTTGTTAATTTTTAATGGCTAATTATTTTTGCAGATATGGTTTTAGAAAAACAAAACAAATTTTATAAAAAAATTAAATTCGATACAGTTCTATAATTGTTATATTCATCACAAAATACGTGTGTAACAATATCTGTATACACTCGTGCTGTGTAAGTGAACGTTTATTTCGTAGAGTTTGGGGTTTATATTGGGTTCATATTCCATCTTGTTTAGCGAGGTCTCTGTGGATTTCCTGGTAATATCCTTGTTGAAAGTCCTTCGTTTCCTATTTTAAAAATATTTTTCTCTTTTGAAAACCGAATATATGATACAGCTTCTAAATTCCATCAATACATAAACAATATTGTTTTATGTTGAAGTAAATTACGATTTATTTTGTGTTAAGCAATGGTTTTTTTTTTATATGCGACTACCATTTTGTTATGTGTACAATATGTTTTTAATTAATATTATATCGCTTGTTTTAACTACTTATAAAATAGCCATCATTCTAATAAACTAATATGTATATATAATACCACTAATCACCATTACCTTTTTAGGTTTAATTTAAAGCTTTGTATTTTAAAATTAGGGTTATGTTTTAAATAAATAATTAAGAGTAGAGTTTTCACATTATTTCATCAATTGGGAATAGTTACTTGCTCTAGATTACTATTACGCACTATAACTTCTTCAGATTGTAATTCTGAATTTAACAATATAATGTTAAACTAGCGGACCCGTGCGAAAATTCCGCAAATTATCTCTGTCTAGTTTATGTAGTTATGATAAAAATTTTATAAAAATAAATCAAATCACTTTAACTGCAGCAATAATTTACTTCTAAACAGAGGAAAAGTTTGTACAATGATTATAAAACAATAAAAAACGTACAGAACATGAAAAATACAGCTGCTACAAAACAGCTGATTCTAGTTGTATCACAGCGATCTGACGATTGCGCGTCGATGGCAACGTACCAATGTGCCAGTTAAAAAAAATTTGAATTTTAACTAACTTTTTTGCACTTTCCACACTTTTTCACTTTCTTTTTGGTCTTAAATCGTTTTGATGCATATTCGGAGTGGGGGTTAATTCTCTATCTAGCAATACCACATTTATGGGGGTTTGATGGCGTCGCGTCTTATGGTACACAACAATCGACTTTCCTTAACGTATAGACAGATATTTACAGATTAAGTTAAAATATATTTAAATACACTTATATAAGGATTTGAATACTTTTTTCAGCAATTTATACTGGTCTTTAGAGTTCAGTAAACGGCATATTCAGAGAATTAAATTGCATCGATAGATTAAAACATAATTTGAAATTCGGCTTACAGCACATTTTAAAACAATGTAGTCTTGAAGTTAAAATACAATTTAAAAATTGTTCGATTTACAAATTTAAAAAAACCTATACAATCATGCATTACTTTGTTTTAATTACGTGGAGAATTTTTTGAAAATTTTCTTTGAGACTCTTCTGTTAGGATAAGGATATATAAAATTAATTGAAAATACGCAGTAAACGTGCAGTACTGACAGCGAAAGTGCTAACTAGAGCAGCTGTCATCCCACGCACCAGTTTGTCATTCTACATAACACATTCTAATGTCGTAAAACTATTTCTTCATGATCTTTGATGTTGCAAAATCTGATTTACGTCAAGTTTAAAAAATAAATTTTTGTTAAAAATAAAACAGTTCATTTTTAAAAATTTCTTTTTTAGTTGAAACTATTAGTTTTATATTGATTTGATTACTTTAGAGATTCATATTAATATTTGTACATTGGAAATGTTTTATGACAATAACGGGATTAGACTTGTGATCATTGAACACGGTTGTATGATTATTACATGTTTCGTTTTCTCGTAATTTATATAAACGATGTAAAAGTACAGTTCTAATAATTCATTTAAGTAAACTTTATATGATAAAGGTACTTTTTAAAATACTAGCAAAAATAATTGAAATATTTTTACTTTCAGAAAGAAAATATGGTAGTCAAGTCAGGTATGGGTATTTTTACATTTCTCAACGAATCATGACCCAGGGATCCCCCCAAAAAAACAATATGTACTTATATACGTGTGTTGGCGTGTTTGAAGCTTAATAAATTTTGACTGGATAAACCGATTTTGTACAGAAACTTTTGTATGTGGGACAATTTGTTGGTAAACGTTTGGGATCAATATCTCCAAGAGGTGGGGTAGATATTTTTTGGGGCTCAGTTTTCTCAAAATTTTACAAACAGAAGGTTCGGCCGGTTTATTATTGACAACTGGACATAGCTGTGTAAATTTTAAAATTACCCCCTCAAAATAAGGTGTACTCATGCGTTTTCACCAACGAAAAAAACTTAAGTCAGCTACAGAGACGATACAGTCATAGTCAGTTATTGGTAAGAGCTTCTCCAGTTGCATGATTTTTTAGGGGACATATTTACAATTTAATATAAAGGAAAAATATACATTTATGTTATAAAATACACAACAAAAAATACACAATATAAACACAATTATTTTATACACGGGAATTCGCGTTTCACTTCTTGTGCTGACTGTACAAGCACTGACGTTGACATCACGAACCCAGTTACGGAATGAAATGCGCACGCGCTACTATTGCTAACCTCTAACGAATGCCTTAAAGCAAACTGTCCGTAGCATCACCCCGGATGTCAGTCTAAAATCGAGTTGCCAAAAACGAACAGCCGAACTCTAACCTAACTTTATACGAAGCTCAGTGTACGTGCGTACAAGCTTATCTTACCATTTCAAAAAAAATTATCCCCAAATTATCCCTCTTCCCCAAAATCGAAAAAGCTGTCTTTTTATTTGTTCCATATTTGCAGCCAATTTTTATCTTTCTTGGCATAATTAAAATATTAAAAGTATATATTCAAAAAAATACTTTGATGACAATGGTGGTGGTAGGAAAGCCGATAAGGTTGAAAAATATAGATTTATGGACTTTTTAAAAATTTTTGTTTTATTTAAATTTTTAATAATAATATTACTTTAATACTTCATCATGATTCACTCCCACCGCCAAGAAATAAATTTTATGTAACTTTTCAAAGGTTGTTCATTTTTCAATGGAATTATCTTTTGATTATTCCATTTAAGATCGTAATTGTAGACAAATCAAAACTTTTCTTGGGAAATGATTTTTGTGGGTGGGGAGAGCAGAAAAAATATAGATTTTTTGAATTTTTTATCCTTTTTACAAATATTATTATTTTTCCATTGTATAAGAATATCCAATGCCAGGAAAGTATAAAGACTTTGTTGTCACTTTTATACTCCGCTTAATTTATTAGTAAATATGAATATTCTTTCTTTTTCTGTTTACCTCCGGAACCAGCTTAAGGTATTACTTCAGAAGATAAATAAGGATGACATATGTATGAATGTAAATGAAGTATAGTTTTGTACAATCTCAGGTCTACCATTCCACGAGTTGTGTGATTAATTGAAACCTTACCACCAAAGAACACCGGTATCCAAGATCTAGTATTCAAATCCGTATAAATGAATATTAATATGAGTTTATTTGAAATAAAATTAAATTGAATCTCTGGAAATTAACTTCACTGAGGAACTGATACTGAAATTAAAGCAAAATCAAAATAAAACCGGCACTCTGCTAACCAAAGGGTTAACCCAACCAGACTACTAATTTGGAGAAAAATTATTAATAAGCTGTTATTTTTAATAACTTCATCAGTCAGTACATATTAATATAAATAATACCGTTAATTTTTACTAATATTGACTGGATTAGTACATATTGGACGTTGAGCGCTGCTGATAAAAATGTGTATAAGTCATCTATCTAAGAAAAATTGAATTGTGTAAAAAAAAAATTCTACTTTATAAGAAAAATTTCGAGTAGTCACCCCTTTGACCAGTTGTAAACAAAATTAAAAAAAAAAAAAAAAAAATGGGCGTGATTTTTTTTTTATATCCATATTTAAAAATCATCATCATATATAATTTCATAAAAAAACGGTTAGTCAAGTCTGAAAATATCACGCGAAACGATAACTGACAAAAAAAAGAAAAACAAATGAGGCTTTTATTCCCACCATGACAAATTGCACAAACACATTGCGTAAGTTATATAATAATGTAATTGAATCATCTAATTAATACAAGAGTACTTTGAGTCCAGAAATGACAAAAATAGCTGTTTCACGCCCATCCCTTAATGGGGTTTGAATAAAGTCTAAAATAATGATCTGTATCACTATAGGAGATACGGGACCAATAAGGTCCTCGTCTTCCTCCTCCCACAAACAATTGTGACCGAAATTAAATGGCATCAATATTCCATATACAGAGATCATTGTGCCAAATTTCATCTAAATCTACTTATTCTGTTTGGCGATATTATACAAAAACCTGGCCAACATACGTTCTTCCGGAATTTTTTAATACTAAAGTTTTATGGCTTTTTTCTTTGGTTTCAGGAAGTCATAAAATATCAAGATCTGCAAAAGTTCTTACATGAAAAATTTGACCCGAACTAAATATTTTGTTATTTTCATGAATAATTGATATTAAATTGTTCATTTGAATCTTGTATGAAATCACCGGAAACACCAATTTGAAAAATAAAATAAAATGTTAAATGATTATTTAAAAAAAAAATGGAACCTTCATCAAAAAGTAAGAAATAATTACATCGAAATACTTAATTAATTCCTTAGACAGTTATTTTGAATCGGCGCCTGATTCTACAAAGTAAATTCTAGATAAACTATAAATTGGATCTATAATACTATCTACGAATATTTCATAAAAACCAATACCAAAAAGTGTTTTTTAGCAAAATTATCAGCTTTCCGAAAATGCCAGTGGCGGTTCGCTATTTTAATAAATAACTGATACATTAAAGAAAAACCGAAAGAAAATTGAAAAAAACTACTTTTTTACAATAATTTTTTAATAAAAAAATTAGCATCTGTATATTTTATTAAGAGTTAATCCACACATTTTAGGAGAGACCCTTTCCACTTGGTGTCACACTAGGGTAAATTTTTTCTCCTGTTTACACTCTCTAGATCAAAAATGCCTCGTCTACTCGATAAATAAGTTAGGTTTCAAATCGGCTTTTGATTATCGCTCTGAATTTGAAAGATATTCGTATACGAACGTGATTAAAATAAGTAACTATTGCAATTACAAAAAAATGAAATGATGAAATTCCTGCACTTTGTTGTGCCGGCGGGCAAAGTAGTTTTGAACAACTTCAATATCCTCCTGCTCTTTTTAATATTTATTTTGGGAATACATCCTTTATCTAAACATTTTATTTTATCCGGTAAATTGTGAATAGCGATAACTCTGAGAGCAATCCATACATAATTAATAAAAACGTTCTATATGCATATAGCACGGGAAAGTCGCGACGGTGGTGTTGCTAGTTGTTTTATGTCATTTATAGTTTATTTCTTTTGAATCATCTGAAAGCAATGGAAAACTACAGCTGCTTTTTTTCCAAGAAAATGTGGCTCTCTGCATTTTCACATAGCAATAATGGAGGCGCCTTTCTTGGTAAAATATTCCGGAGGTAAAATAGTCCTCCGTTCGGATCTCCGGGTGGGGACTACTAAGGAAGGGGTCACCAGAAAATTAAAAAAAAACATTCTATGAGTCGGAGCGTGGAATGTTAGAAGCTTGAAAAAGGTTGGTAGGCTAGAAAATTTAAAAAGGGAAATGGGTAGGACAAATGTGGATATAGTAGGAATTAGTGAGGTTCGGTGGGAAGAGGAAGGCGACTTTTGGTCAGGTGATTTTAGAGTAATTAACTCAGCGTCAAATAATGGGCAGGCAGGAGTAGGTTTCGTGATGAACAAGAAGATAGGGAGGAGAGTGGAGTATTTCAAAATGCATAGCGATAGAATCATTGTAATAAGGATAAAATCAAAACCTAAACCGACAACGATTGTTAACGTCTATATGCCTACAACCGCCCATGATGATGATGAGGTAGAGTGTGTATACGAAGAGATTGATGAAGCAATTAAACACGTAAAAGGAGATGAAAATTTAATAATAGTTGGAGATTGGAATGCAAGCATTGGAAAAGGCAAGGAAGGAAATATAGTGGGTGAATACGGACTGGGCAAAAGGAATGAAAGAGGGGACCGACTTATAGAATTTTGCACGAAGTATAATTTAGTAATTGCCAACACCCAATTTAAAAATCATAATAGAAGAATATACACTTAGAAAAAGCCAGGCGATACTGGAAGGTATCAGATAGATTATATCATGGTTAAGCAAAGATTTAGAAATCAACTCGTTGACTGCAAAACTTACCCTGGAGCAGACATTGATAGCGACCATAATTTGGTGATAATGAAATGTTGATTGGGGTTTAAAAACCTGAAGAAAAGGTGTCAGATGAATCGGTGGAATTTAGAGAAGCTTGAGGAAGAGGAGGTAAAGAAGATTTTTGAGGAGGACATCGCAAGAGGTCTGAGTAAAAAAGATAAGGTAGAAAATGTAGAAGAAGAATGGGAGAATGTTAAAAAGGAAATTCTTAAATCAGCAGAAGCAAACTTAGGCGGAATAAAGAGAACCGGTAGAAAACCTTGGGTTTCAGACGATATATTGCAGCTGATGGATGAACGTAGAAAATATAAGAATGCTAGTGATGAAGAAAGTAAAAGGAACTATCGGAAATTAAGAAATGCTATAAACAGGAAGTGCAAACTGGTGAAAGAAGAGTGGATTAAAGAAAAGTGTTCAGAAGTGGAAAGAGAAATGAACATTGGTAAAATAGACGGAGCATACAGGAAAGTTAAGGAAAATTTTGGGGTACATAAATTAAAATCTAATAATGTGTTAAACAAAGATGGTACACCAATATATAATACGAAAGGTAAAGTCGATAGATGGGTGGAATATATTGAAGAGTTATACGGAGGAAATGAATTAGAAAATGGTGTTATAGAGGAAGAAGAGGAAGTTGAGGAGGATGAAATGGGAGAAACAATACTGAGATCTGAATTTAAGAGAGCATTAAAAGATTTAAATGGCAGAAAGGCTCCTGGAATAGACGGAATACCTGTAGAATTACTGCGCAGTGCAGGTGAGGAAGCGATTGATAGATTATAGAAACTGGTGTGTAATATTTATGAAAATGGGGAATTTCCATCAGACTTCAAAAAAAGTGTTATAGTTATGATACCAAAGAAAGCAGGGGCAGAAAAATGTGAAGAATACAGAACAATTAGTTTAACTAGTCATGCATCAAAAATCTTAACTAGAATTTTATACAGAAGAATTGAGAGGAGAGTGGAAGAAGTGTTAGGAGAAGACCAATTTGGTTTCAGGAAAAGTATAGGGACAAGGGAAGCAATTTTAGGCCTCAGATTAATAGTAGAAGGAAGATTAAAGAAAAACAAACCAACATACTTGGCGTTTATAGACCTAGAAAAGGCTTTCGATAACGTAGACTGGAATGAAATGTTCAGCATTTTAAAAAAATTAGGGTTCAAATACAGAGATAGAAGAACAATTGCTAACATGTACAGGAACCAAACAGCAACAATACCAATTGAAGAACATAAGAAAGAAGCCCTAATAAGAAAGGGAGTCCGACAAGGATGTTCCCTATCTCCGTTACTTTTTAATCTTTACATGGAACTAGCAGTTAATGATGTTAAAGAACAATTTAGATTCGGAGTAACAGTACAAGGTGAAAAGATAAAGATGCTACGATTTGCTGATGATATAGTAATTCTAGCCGAGAGTAAAAAGGATTTAGAAGAAACAATGAACGGCATAGATGAAGTCCTACGCAAGAACTATCGCATGAAAATAAACAAGAACAAAACAAAAGTAATGAAATGTAGTAGAAATAACAAAGATGGACCGCTGAATGTGAAAATAGGAGGAGAAAAGATTATGGAGGTAGAAGAATTTTGTTATTTGGGAAGTAAAATTACTAATGATGGACGAAGCAGGAGCGATATAAAATGCCGAATAGCACAAGCTAAACGAGCCTTCAGTAAGAAATATAATTTGTTTACATCAAAAATTAATTTAAATGCCAGGAAAAGATTTTTGAAAGTGTATGTTTGGAGTGTCGCTTTATATGGAAGTGAAACTTGGACAATCGGAGTATCTGAGAAGAAAAGATTAGAAGCTTTTGAAATGTGGTGCTATAGGAGAATGTTAAAAATCAGATGGGTGGATAAAGTGATAAATGAAGAGGTATTGAGACAAATAGATGAAGAAAGAAGCATTTGGAAAAATATAGTTAAAAGAAGAGATAGACTTATAGGCCACATACTAAGGCATCCTGGAATAGTCGCTTTAATATTGGAAGGACAGGTAGAAGGGAAAAATTGTGTAGGCAGGCCACGTTTGGAGTATGTAAAACAAATTGTTGGGGATGTAGGATGTAGAGGGTATACTGAAATGAAACGACTAGCACTAGATAGGGATCTTGGAGAGCTGCATCAAACCAGTCAAATGACTGAAGACAAAAAAAAAAGAATCATTTAAAAAAACTGAGCCGTAATAAATATAGTACGAGTATGTACTCTTATTTATGTACTAAAGTGTATTAGTATGATTTCTCTGAACTATTACAGCTTTAACAACAATTTAAAAAAAAACATTAATATTTTCAATTGCAAGCATGATTATTTAATAATTGTAATAATAATAATAAAAAAAATGAATTCTTTTATTGCTTTAAAAACTTTAATTGAAATATCTTTATATTAAATTTAATAATAAAATCACAGCTTGCAATAATAAAAAGAAAAATGTTTTAATAAAAGAAATTGCATAAAATGTTATTAAATTGTAGCCCAACGTTACCAACAAAATGTAATAAAAGTTAAACGATGCACACCTTAGCAGAACTTTATGCGAAATGCGTGCAAGTGTGAAATGCGCGTAACGACTTGTGCGGAGACTGCAACTTATGAGGTCATCGTATGTCCACTGTACTAAGCTGATAAGAACTAACTAAATATACGTATACTATTTTATTATAGTACTGCCGTATCGTAAGTGTAAGATGAAGACAATAAACAGAACGATTTAAGATTTCTTCTTTTTTTTTGTAGTTAAGAGTAAGTTCATTTAAATATATTTAATTAATTATGTATATATAAATATTAGATAAGATTATATTTTACATTTTATAATAGTTTTTGTCTGTTAAATGATCTAACTTTATCATACATGATCGCGTAACCCATTCTAAAGGATAACAAAGTACCATCTCATTTCAAGCTCGATTAGGAAAACGGATTAGTGTGCTTTTCTATTGTCTTCTTACTAAGTTGAATATACTGTTGCTCATTATCTTATCAAATGATCCATAATCCAGTTTATTATCCATTCATACTTATAAGTTCCATCTTCATTCTTGACAGTCATTGAATTTGGGTGTACAGTAAATAAACATCATTAATCTCAGAGAAATGGGATTTGAACGAGAACCTTGTACTTCTAAATAATTTGTGTGAATTAAAATCTTAAGAAAGAATGGTCTAGATAATGTAAAACCTAAATTAGTGTTTCCCTTGTTTAAAAGTAATTCTGTAAATACATCATCTACACTGAACTGAACAGATGTCAATTGTTAAGGTATTTATATATTTAAAAAAATTATTTTTGTTATTTATTTTTATAAAATTTAAGGTAGAACCCATATAATCCAGATATATTATTCCTTTATTTTTTACATCTCATTATTGTCTTTGAATATTTAATTGATTTTAGGTAAAAAAAAGAAGAAATTTGTATTGGTTTTAGCATTACAAATAACTTGTTGTATATGGTTATTCTATGGATTTCCTAATATAAATGCATTTTCAGTTCTGTGTTATCTCTACTGAACTCTGCTGCGCAGGCTACATTTCTTTGTTCCTACAACTACGTTTGACCACTTGGGAGCAATATTTAACCAACCCCTTTTCAAATTTTGCCGCCCTTTGTTTCCATTTTCATAATCCCCCTTTACCACAACAAATGTATCTTGTTTGGTAAAGGTTCTAAAAACTGGTGAATATTTTTGTAATATTCAAAAAGATTTCCTTTTATAAATTTTTTCCAATGTGTTTCTTTATGTTAATTGGTTTAAGATTACAGTATTGTAATTTTTTTTATCTTTAATTTCTATTAAAAAATAATTTTACAACATATATGATAATTTAGTTATAATTAAGTATATTTTTCTTAATCTTAACGCAGTCCTAGTTTTCATGATACCTTAAGTTAAAATATTAATAAAAATAATCCACGTAGTTATTTATTAAAAATGAATTAAACCTTATTTTTTGTTAGAAAGTATATATAACGTATCTTACTTCATATTATTTAGTTTAATAAAATCTAAACATGTAGAATGAAATATGCATATTTTACTTTCCCGTCTAGATAGCGCTGCAGCTCTAGAAGGGAAAGTATTGTATTCGGTCCAATTTGGGCATTATGCGACTTTCACAGTGACGTTTTCACACCTAAGGTACCCAAAAAACCGGATGGAAAGTTTCCGGATGTTAATGTTCGTATATACGTGTTCGGTGTTGGCCTCTAAATCACCCTATATCTCCAGAACTACTGGGTCGATTTTGACCAAACTTGATCAGATTATATCTACATATGGGGCATTGATGCCATTAAATTTTCAACTTAAAAGGTCAGCGAGTTGAGACAGTAGAGTAAGTTCACCGTCAGTATGTGGAGATTTCGCCTAATTAAGGTCATATTTTTCTTAGGCAGATTTGTTAATAATTAAAAAATAACAATATTTACAAAAAATATTTGGAAATCACATCCCCACCCCCAAAAATGCTACTGCAGCCGTCTGGTATGTTGCGACGTCGCAGATGAGCGGTAGAATTAAATATATGAATAATATTTAAAGAGTAAAAAAGTAACTCGGCTCGGGCTGGGTCTCGAACTCGATCGCCAGATTGATTCGGTCCCAGGTGCGTTAAGCCTCGCAGCTATACCAGTCTGCCGACCGAATAAGCGAAATTTGTTCTATGTAAGATGTGAAATTACATTGGTTTAGTTAGTTTCGACCATCGCCGCTAGTATCGCAACACCCGCGCGAATTAAATGCTGTATGCACGCGTTCTTTAGTTAAAATCATTGAATTAAATAAACCAAAAAGTATTATATTTAAATAAAATGATAAATATTTAAAATTAAGTCCTGTCTCTGGTATTGGCTATATAGAAATATTATATTTCGAATTTTAAACAATACACATGTATTTGTGAAATGAAATGGCTCCCACACAACAAATTGAAGTACATCGCTAGATTCATATTCTTCACAAGGCGTTTTTTTTTCTTTTTTTGTGTAGTTTCCGGAATCATTCACGATTACTTCAGAGGATGATATGTATGAGTGTAAATAAAGTGTAGTCTTGTACACTCTCAGGTAGACCATTTCTGAGATGTGTGGTTAATTGAAACCCAACCATCAAAGAACACCGGTATCCACGATCTAGTATTAAAATACGTATAAAAGTATCTTCTTTTACTAGAATTTGAACCAAAAAACAAAAAAGGATTAAAACAACTTTAACATAAAGACAAACTATCAAAAAGACTAGAACTCTCGACTTCGAAATCAGCTGATTTACGTAGACGAACCCGGTGTGTTCTTCACACAGCTGTTGAATTATAAAAATAAGTACTCCTTTGATTTATTAGGCTCGTGATAAAACAGTATTATATAGTAGAAGAAAATGTTATTTATTTCTTAATAATTTAATTATATTTTACTTTTATACGTTTATTCGAATAAGGAAACATAAAAAAACCCTTACGGATGATAAATAAATATATTGGAATTCGTAAAGTATTTTTTCAAAATGTTTAAAAAAACAAAAACAAAATGATCTACTACTATATATATCTACTAGCTCCCAATCGCAGCTTCGCCTGCGCTATATGGTTTCTTGCGTTTTCCGTAGCGGTCAGTTTTTATTTTATATTTTTTAGTCAAGTAACCGGAGGTAGGTGCACCCAGACACACGTACAGAAACGATGGCAGTGGCTGTATTGGTTCAACCAATACAGCCATATCTTCGCATCCCTTAAAAAAATCGGAATTAAAAAAACCCCGAAAATGGTTTTTAATATTTATCTGAAGAGTATTGTAAGCCCAAATCTACTGAATATTTCGTTTACTTTAAGCTAGATTGAGAAAATTTGAATCATTGTTAAAAATCTCTTTTTTTATCTGTTTTCATCCCCTTTCAACATCGAATTCCAAAAATCTAAAAAATCAGTTTATTGATATGAAGATTACACTTACACTTAAGTGTACGACTGCGGTTCCTCTGAGTACAAATTGTTCTGTCTCACCATTTATCTATTTCCTTATACTTGATTTTATTACTTCATTCTAATTTTTTATTCGATGGGATTAGAACTGTACTTCCGAAGTCTGTCCGTGCTTAGGAAATTTTGCATTTGTACAGGCAGTGCATTACGGTTGAAGCGAGCTCTTTATGGATCAAAATGTAACTATTTTCTAGCCGGTAGTTTTACAATACGCTTAATGACTTGATGGCTGAAGATCCAACCGGATAAAGGCGTCCTAATATAAAAAAAATCATCAATTGAATTGAAATTATTATCATAAAAAAAAAAAATAAGTAAATTCCAAAAGGATTAATATTGTTTCATAAAAATATGTGCTCTTGTATTTCATACACAAAATTCTTGAAATATCCTATTTTAAAATTTTCTGGCCATTGTCAAAACCAAATATTTCATTTCAGATATAATAGGGAATGTAAGAAGTGGCTTATCACATGACAAGCCTTCATTTCTAAACTGTGTTATTACGTAACATTATAGCTAAGCCCTCAGAATTATAGCGACACATTCTTCACCGATCAAATGAACAGATATAGTTTTACCATATGGAATTATTGTTTGGATATCATCATAACTCTCAGAGAAATCAACTCTGATTGACACATCTGTACTTCAAATACTATTCATCATACCGACAAAAGAAACTGATTACAATTATAATTTAAACATTAAATCAACAAGTTAATTTACTCCATTACTATTACAGAAGAAATATTTAGTTATATAGATACTGGAAAATTTCTTTCTAAATTATTAATACCCCAAATTTATCTAACTGTTTACCTTTTCTTACGTATGTAAAAAATTGAAAATAAATTTATAAATCTACACTATTGTATAAAGAATGATTTTTCTTTGCTCGGGATAAACAAAAAACGATTCGATCAGTCCAAACCAAATTTTTACGGAGAATGTTTTTAGATATAATTCATCTCGAAAATATATATATATGTAGTAGTGAAGTTTTGGTGAAGCACTAAATTTAATGAATTGTGAGTCTCAATCGCTGCATGAGCTGGGTTTGAACTGAATGATTCGAATCGATCGAATAAATAATATTACAAAAATAATAGAATTAAATCTACTTTAAATAAAATAATATCAAAAATATTTAATAAATTTCTGTTTCCTGTGGTGGCTGCGTGTGAGGCTAGAGTGGTGAGGTATGCGAGCACCTCGTGGGAGGCTAGACCAACCATCACCTCAACTGGTAACAAACAGGGTACCCCTGGGGCACTGATTTGGGAGGAACAATGGAGTGCTTTTATAATATCTCTAGGAACAATCATCCAGTTTGCAAAATTCAAACTGTGTGTTTGTTAGTAGGTTGGCTAACTTTTACATACATCAGGTACACTCTCGATGTAACAGATCACGAACTGTATATATATATATATAAAGTTTGTTTGATTTTCGCATCACCTGAGAACCAACCGACCGATTACGTTAAAATTTGCAGGATGCATGCATGTTACCCCAGGGTAGGTTTTAAGCTGTCAACCTAGGCCTTAGCTCTCTTGAAGATTAAGATATTAAAAATATTCATTATTTCTTCGCCCCAAGAATGTTGAAGTTGTGAATTAAAGATTAAGGAAAAATAGCTTAATCAATCAATCCTTTTACTTCATTATTATATTTCTGTTACTATAGCAAAGAAATAAGTGATGAATTTTTTGTCTCAAAGGTCTTTCTTTTTCCTGTTTAGCCTCCGGTAACTACCGTTTAGATAATTCTTCAGAGGATGAATGAGGATGATATGTATGAGTGTAAATGAAGTGTAGTTTTGTACATTCTCAGTTCGACCATTCCTGAGATGTGTGGTTAATTGAAACCCAACCACCAAAGAACACCGGTATCCACGATCTAGTATTCAAATCCGTGTAAAAATAACTGGCTTTACTAGGACTTGAACGTTGTAACTCTCAACTTCCAAATCAGCTGATTTGGGAAGACGCGTTAACCACTAGACCAACCCGGTGGGTTCGTCTAAAAGGTCTGTGTACTTTTTAGTTAACATAGTTACTCTGTTAACTGTCTCTCATAGTTATTCTGTCTTTGTAATTTAGTTTCTTTTTCTGGTTTCTATAAAGCCTGAATATTTTAATTATTTATCAGTATTATTCTCATAACTATGAGGATAACGTACAGCGTAGGGGTCCAGGGGGTTGAGCTACTGGAACCTTCTGGACCGGATCTGGATAGATGGAATGGTGACCAAAGCAAACTCTGTGGGTGTTTAGGGCCCCGGTCCCCTTGTCAAATTGGGAATGGAGAACTTCTGCGGTCATGTGGTAGGTCCCGGGAGGCCCCGAGGAGCCCCCTTAGTTGGCTCCGGGATTCGCCTGGGCTGACCTGAGCCCCAAGGGTCCAGGTAGTATATGTCTTGTCGGGAACCTTGTCCCGACGGGCCGGCTAGTGTATTTATAAAAGGGTAACGTAAGAAAATTATAAAATCCGGATTTTGAAATTTTCTTGACCAGTTAATTTTTGAAGAGCTTGTTTATAAAAGCTAATATTTTTTTACTTGTTTAGCCTCCGGGAATTACCGTCAGGTGTTACTTCAGAAGATGAATGAAGATAATATGTATGAGTGTAAGTGAAGTGTAGTCTTGTACAGTCTCAGGTCGACCATTTCTAAGTTGTGTAGTTAATTGAAACCCAACCACCAAAGAACACAGGTATCCACGATCTAGTATTCAAATCCGTATAAATGTAACTGGCTAATTTCTAAAAGTAAAGCTAATTTCTAATAACGTTTAAACGTTACGAGATCGTATAAAATGTTAATTTAAAAATGCCCGTGGGAAAAATATTGATTTAACACGAATTTATTCGAAATATTTTATATTTTAATAAATATTTAAAAAGTAAGTTGGTCAAGTATTGGTTTTCAATAGTTGTAAGCTATTACGTATCATTTCAGAACGTATTGTCCAGGTAGTTATATGCAAATTAACTGGAAAATCTCCACACTAGTAATTAGTCACGTCATAGTAGCATAAACGGAGGGGAATGATGCGCTCTCGGATGAATTGGTTCCTGTTGGTTTTAAACCCCAATTATCTAGTCAATGAGAGACAACTGACACTGACAGGGTGTTCGGCATTTAAGCTTTAAACGTCGTCAAGTGTTCTCGTTTATATATATATATATATATATAATATAACCGTACAGCTTGTATGTAAATTATAACGTCAAGGATTTTTCGTAGTGTTTTAATAGATTTTTTATGTTCTTTTTTAATTGAAAAAATATGTTTTACTTAGCCTACATTTAATGGGGACTGTTAATTCATTTTTATTACAATTTGATTTTTAAAAATAGATGTGTATTCGAGTAATAATAAAATAATGTAGATTGCATACCAGTTTTTTCTTTTATTTTGACAAAGTATTAAGAAAGAGCTGAAGTAAATGGTTATTAAAGTAAAAACGTAGAGAGCGTTTAAAAAAATTGTAATCTATAATTAGATGCGTGTTTCGACTGTTAAAAATTATCATCAGTAGATGTAAAATAAAGTAATGAAAAATAAATTAAAAATAAAAACAAATAAATAAAGAGAATGCTTATACTTAAGAAGTACTGTAGAAACAGTCTTCTAATTAAAAAAAAATAGTGCAATACAATATACCAAGTTAAAAGAAAACAGTTCGGCAACACTTTACTGCTGGATTTGGTGGTCAGGCTAAGTGAAGAGTGTGAGTGGTATAATGTCCAGCAATCTTTTTTCTTCAACTTGGACCACCAATGTTGTATATACTATTTGTGTTTATTAGTATCGAGTTTTTGTTTTATTTTACGAAAGCAGAACAGAATAATTTACATTGATTTGTAAATTTTGGTTGTTTTCTTCTACTACTATTTTCTTTTCATTCTGTTTACGTTTGTATTTTTAGTTACAACCATTGTTTATAATTTGCTGCTGATTTGTCAGTCATAACAACATATGTAGATTACATGTAAATTTACACTTATATGTGTAAATTTTAACTTTATTATATTGTAGACATCTTTTTTCAGTGGAATATTTAGGTAAAAATTTTAAAGGAAATTATTATAAGTTTTTGGTCAGTTCCTTTAATTGTTTTTATTGGTTTTTAAATTCCTATAAATTGTAACTCTTTTAAAAAGAAAAATTTTTCATTTAGAACTATACATTTTGTTTTTTCCATGTTCCAGCCTTACTGTTCATCAATCGAACGATTTTGATAAGGTTAATTTTTTATTTTACTTAAGAAGTTTCTTTGACGGTACAGTTTTCAGTTTTTAAGATCATAAAATGACCGTTCTGGGACATTTAAGTGGAATTTTTTTTAACGGAAAAATACAAGGTCAGATTAATAAAAAAAAAAATGATTTCGTCATCGTTGCTTGTTATTAGATGATTAGAATATAATCGTGTAAAACTTCAAGTTATTTTAATATTACAACTATTTTACACGATAAAGTTAATTATAATCGAATTAAATAATTTTCTTGTAATTTTCACTTAAATGTAATTATAAAAAATAAAGTAGAAAAATAATACATATTCTCAAATTCTAGGCAGCCTTAGCTCAGAATCAATAGTTAATTAACATTATTCTTTGAGAGAAGTGAATAAAAATTAGTAATTATTGAAAAGTAATTATTGGTCAAGTGTAATGAATACTGTTTATGTGTAATAATTAGTTAAAGTTAGGAGAATAACATTTTACATATTACTGGTAAGTAATAACTGAAACGAATCATGTTTGTGTAGTATGCTGAATTATGTTCAGTACTTACTGATAAAATTATTCATTCTCGCGGATCTGTCCTCAACACGTTTCCTGTTTATTCCTGTAGTTTGTTCTAGAACTCGGAACTTGTTCCTTTATTGACATCCTGATGTATCGACATACATATTTAATAATAGAAATATCTAGTTACAGCTAAAGTGAAACGCAATTTGATGGATCGTTAACAAAAGCAGAATGCAATAGAGCTGCATTTTTTAATGCGCTTATGAAGAATACAATTGTTTTGAACAGATTGTTTTCCGCAAAAATAGTTCTAGACAAAGAAAAGGCTTGGAATGAATTAAAAAATGATTATGAAAAGAGTATTGGAGAAACTATTCCCATAGAAAAAATGAAGAGGATCTTAAATAACCTAAAAACTGAAAAGAAAAAAAAATTTTTTGTAACGTCATTTTGTTTTACTTTAAAGTATCTTAATAAAATGCTAGGCTTGATATCATTATTAGATATTTAATGTACTTACGTATATCCGTTTAAAATATATCATCCATTGAGGATTATCTGTCCAAGGACAAGTTTTCGAAATACAGAAATAAGCTATCTGATCATTTTTTTGGCGCCCATAAATATGACTCATATGAACCGATATTTAGAAAATTCAAAATGTAAGCGATTAATCATTGTATTTTTATATTTATAAATATGTAATCTTTGTTAAAACGAATAGTCGCTTATTTGTAAAAAACAACAATACCCACCTATATCAAATCAGAACACATAACAAGAAAGATCTTATTATGTTTCTGGTGACATATTTAATTATCGAAAAATCTTCCAACCAATTTATTTAAAATACAAATAAGAGATTTTCTTTTACAGATATAATATTAATCTGTTGATGAATTTTTAACTTATCAATAACTTGCAATCGAAATTTAAATTAAAAAAAAAAATTAACGTATAATCTATTATAGTTTTTAATAATGATTTTGTCTTTTATTTTATTAAGCTTTTAAACGTAAAAAATTTGTGAATGCACATTTTGAAACCAGTATGTTAAATATCCAAATCATTTCATTTCTACTTAATAAATAATTACTGAGAAAAATATAAATAAAACTATCATATGATAATTTAAATTTTATTATTACTTTCAAGCTTAATTTATTAGAAATGAATATTGTAATTTCTTGATATGATATGCATTTGATAGGGCTTCATTCCTTTTATTTTCCTTGCATACAACGTATATTTGCTTCGTTGGCTTATTACATTTGCAGTATTAGGTGTAAAATCAGATTACAGTATTAGTTACGTAGTATGTAATGAATTATCGATTTTCAATTCCGTAGTATACGTCAAATAGAATTCAAAATTGATTAACTTCCCCGGAGCCCAACATAATACTGCTGACTCTAACGGTTAAGTTTCAAATTAAGGGTAAAATTTCTTACTTTCCATTCTTTTCTCCACTCCTCTTTCTTACGCTACATTGCGAATTTAAAAGAATTCAGCCTTATTACAAAATTCAGGGAATTAAAATTCCTGGAACTGGTTCCATAATTTTATTATTCGCGTAATTTAATGCGTCGGTTATCTGAAATGGGATTATTAAAAGAAGTCTTGGTCCCTGTTCCTTCTGTACCGACATTTAAGAATTATCAAATTAAGAACACTTGTTTTATTTTAACTAGCTGATTACCCGGCGTTATCCGGGTACTTATTTATCCTAGATTTTATGTACTGGAAGACTAGGCTAGTAAGCTTCCCTTAAATGAGACCATCTAAGATTCGGACGCTGTCCGAATCGCAGCTGGGGGTACAGGAATTTTGTCGAACATTATGAGTCCAAGACCGGGAAATAATAATTTCTAAAAAATTCCAAAAGGTTCTACCGAGATTGAGTTCTATTCTAGGTCATTCTAGAAGATTCTACAGTTTTATTCGTTTCTAAAAATTTCGTGGAAGGTTCTGCTGAGTTCTGTTCGACTAAACTTGGACTTAAATGTCATCGGGACTGTCATTAATCAGCCTAGCGACCCCGAAAACTATGGATTCGACACTATCGATCGTTTTAGATTATTTTTACATGTAACCTTTTCCCTTTCCGCCACTAGGGGAGTCTTACCTCCACAGTATATTTCCACATAGCATATCATATGTGTACCAAGTTTAGTTGAAATTGCTCTAGGTGTTCCATAGTTATACTGAAACATACGCGCGCGCACACAATCCATTTTTACATATCTATATATAAATTAGAAATTTTTTTTCTACCTATTGTGTTCTTTAACGTTCAAAAGTACAAATTTGGCATCTTCATAAAACAGTGATTTCTAATACGATAACCTTTTTTGTTTATTTTATTAAGTTTTAAACGTAAAAAAAATTGTAAATACAGATTTTAAAACCAGTATGTTAAATTGTCCAAATCATTTCATTTCTGCTTAGTAAATAATTGCTGAGAAAAATATAAATAAAACTATCAAAGGCTAAAAAGAAAATCGCTTTAAAAAAAAAATTAATTTCGATTTGTATTAAAAAATCGAGCAAAACATTTGATTCATATGAAAATGTAAAAACTATTCCAAAGCTGATTCATTGATAACTAAATTCAGGAATGAAAATAATAATTATAGAAACATAAGAATTTCTAGAAAAAAATAAAAATAGATTTAAAAATAAAAAATACATACACACACACACACACACACACACACACACACACACATATATGTATATATATATATAGAATCAACCACCATAACTCGCAAATTAAAAGTAGTAGTCGAATGAACAAATGAAACAAATATGCTCAAGTACATTTTATTTGCTATTTACATTAATTTTTTCACCTAGTTACCAGCTACACACTCGTCCAACAGTGAACCAATTTTTTTTTATCAATAACTAATGCTGACTTTTTTCTTTGATCTACAACTTTATTGTGAGTTTCATCATCCATTCTGAAATGAATACCCTTAATATCCTCTTTTCTCTGTATCCTTTAGTATTGAAGGAATAGAATTCGTTGAAATTTCAATTTCACAAGAGTCTCGGCGGTTGCGCAAGGTTTACGTGGCCGAGAATTATCGGTTCCATGTATGATCGAAAACCACAAACAGGTATTTAAGATATTTTAATATCTCTATATATCGAACAGAATTACATACAACCCGGATTCTAAGTAGTAAGTCACTTACACGTGTTCTATCCCAGAACACTGTAAGAGAATTTTCTTTCCAAAGGATTGTATTTGTGGGTGGATGTGACGAACCATAGTATCGGTGCTGCATGTTCTGCGTTCTCCTGAGCCGTAATGATGCATCCAAGTTTCGTCTCCCGTACAGTACTTAAGAGGAAGTCGTCTCCCTCGTCACGATAAACGTTTCAAAAGCTGTTTACAACATTCCTTTCTTTGTTTTTTGTTCTTTTCTGTGAGTTTGCGAGGCAACCAACCCAAACATGATAGCCCAGTTTAGCAATAATATTTCCTCCTAGTTCTTTCTATTTGACTATCTGGCTGGTGGTGCGCTGTTGATTGATACGGCAGTCATTTTGAATCAATTCATTCACCTCCTTTTGGTGATTCTCAGTCACAGAAAAACCGGTCGACCACTACGAGATTCATCCTTAATATTCGTTTTACCAGTTTCTGATGCAGAAATCTTTTTCTCACTTATTCAGAGTATTTTGATCAACAGTTTTATCACCAAAAACTACTTTTAGACGATGATGATTGTCATTAGCGTTATATATTAGGTTAATAAATAATCCATTCGTGTAAAAATAATTTATTTCCATAGATTAGATCTCTGTTATCAAGTAACTAACGGTACAGAAGAGAATATTGTAGTTTCAATTACAATTTTTCTTCCTGCGTTTCATAAAAATAGTGACTTAAATTATCGAAATGTTTGTATGAGTTTCCGAGAACGTGTGTATAATTTATCATGTGTTTTATTATAAATTTTAAACAAAATTTTGTTTTAGCTAAAATAAACGATTTTATTATACTGATCTGTTTTTGATTGATAGATGACTAGTCATTTTTTAGTTAAGATTGTGTAAAGTAGTTTTAGACATGATTAATTGATTTATATTGGTTGTTATTAAAATCCAATATAGTGCAGTATTTTATTTATGCATATTACAGTTTGATATGCGGTTTAACATTTAATTTCATGCTATATATATACGATTGTCAAATCTGTCATTTAATGGTTAATGGGTTACTGCTTGATTGATGTAAATGCAAGGATCAAATTCTACGTTATTACTGAATTATATCTCTATTTCTTCCCCCGCTATTTCCCTCTACCCTTCTGTTTGGCAGCTCACTTGTGTAATGTTACTAATACGAATATTTATGCGCATGCTCACACTGTTAGAGAGAGAAATGGGAAGGATTTCTAAATTTCTTCCGGGATCTCCCTTATTCCATTTCGGCCACCACATTTTCACCCTCATGCATTATAAAGCTCTCTTTCATTTACATTTTCCTCTGTTCCATTAGTAACATACAAAAAAAAAAACTCCTGTGAAGTATTTTATTCGAATGATTTTACGTTTGTAACCTCAAATGGTTCACATGTTGGAACCACCATCCTATTACTTTTGGTCTATTTATTGTTCTTTTTCTTTTATTTTAATTTTTCTGAAGTGTGCAGTAATTACTGTTACAGAAAAATAGAAATTTTACAAGCCTCTTTATAAGACC
This sequence comes from Lycorma delicatula, assembly GCF_047948215.1. Taxonomy (NCBI): domain Eukaryota; kingdom Metazoa; phylum Arthropoda; class Insecta; order Hemiptera; family Fulgoridae; genus Lycorma; species Lycorma delicatula. The sequence goes on from NC_134455.1 coordinate 74,393,079, forward strand.
ATTCGAGTAGAAAAATTAGATCAAAATTCGTTTTATTCGTTGGAAGTTTATGATTAGTAATAGGATTGTTAATTGTGAAGAAACACTGTAGACTATATTGAAAAATAAAAAGTATTAAATTACTTTCCGTGTTATATTCGCTTTTAAAAAATACGTCACACTTTTAAAATATAATTAAATATTTAATAGAAAATGTACTAAATTTATGATAAGATCGAATACCGAAACGAGTTCTAGTTTATGCTCCTTCTGGAACAAGTGAAAAAGACAGACCGAGGAAGAGATGGAGTCGGAACAGGTCATTGACCTAACCCGTGCAGGATGATAATGATGTATATATATATCGCGTGACTCAATATGAACCGTTAATTAAGAAAAACTCACTTCTTTGACAACAACATTTAATATTATTTTCATATAAATTACAGTGTAGGAGGTTTAAAGATGGAATAATATGACCACCATGGCTCCAACGGTAGGTGTCCTCTGTTTTAATAAAGTTTTCAACACCTTCACAAAGTTAATTTCTTCAATACAGCGGCGAATTTCGTTCTTTAACTCTAGGAGTGTCTGTGGGTTATTGGCATATTCGTTGCTCTTGAAATAATCCCATAAAAAGTAATCATAAGGTGCTAGATCGCTCGACCCTGCAGATCAGGTTTTAATCTCCCAAACGAGATTACACGACCTTGAAATTTGGTCTGCAATAATTGGGTAGTTTCACTTATTGTGTGGAGGTCTCAACGTCCTATTGAAACCCTATATTTTCCAATTCTTACAAAAAAAATCCTCGAGTATCGCACGAACAGCATTATCCATTAACAGTATCTAAGAAATATGGCCTAGTCACTCTCCCAGCCAAATTGCGAACCATACCTCACTTGTTTGGATGCATGGAGTGCGGTTTAAACTACCCTTAGGTTTTCAGTTCTCCAAATTCGAAAATTTTGTACTCACGAAGCTGTTAAGATGAAATGAGCCTCGACACTATATATTATTTTCCGTTAATTGATTATCCACTTCCGTGTTTTCCATTTGAGTTGACGAAGTCTTTTCGTAGTGGGTGGTCTCTAGAAAGCAGTTGTTGCATCACTTAGTATGCATGAAGGTTTTTTGTCCAAATCCGTTGTATGTACCACGTGAAAAGTTTAATGGGCTCGATAGCGTATTGATGTTTTTGGGATTAATTGTTGTATTCTCACTCACTGTAGCGATGTTTTATGCAGACCGACTGGAACGTTGATTGGAAAACGTATGATCAGAGTTTTTATTGAAATTTTCAACAGTTGGCCGAGATGGGGCATTATTTCTGCCACAATGACTACATAATTTTCTCATTTTTCCGGAAATCAAAAATTCTCAAAGTGATTAGTTTCACTGCTTTTCGATAAATATCTTCAGTTTAGATGAACCAATTTTGTTAAAAACTTATCAATATGTATCTATTATATGAGTTACTTACCGTGTTAAAATTTTCCGAAGGCTTGAAAAAAAATTGTAAATTTTTCATTTTCAAATTTTTTACTTTGGTATTTAAAATGTGTATAATATTGGATTTTTTTTTAGAATATCTTATCCGGAAATAGCAGTAAGCCTAAAACAATCACACTGGAAACTATAGTGTAATTACTTATCATTTATGTTTACAAATATTTTTAGCTTCCACTGCGTCACCAGTTATCATAATTTGCAAATATTTTGTGATGAATTTATGCAAAATTTTAAAATGATTTAAATTAATTTGTATTTGCACTATAATCACTGTTATATAAGCGTGATTCAGAATTATGAAGAATCAGCATCATTGTAAAGGTAACAGGTTGCAAAGAATTGATTTCCATTTCTTATATATATTTTTGAAGTAAATTTTTATTTTACTTTTTTTTTAAATAGTATGAGCTTAAATGAAAAAAATCTTACGAAAATATCTTATAATCATTTGAAAAATCAATCTTCGAAACTTTAATTTCTGGGTCAAGTTTGTAGCCAGTTACTTAAAAGAAATAATAGATTACTATTTTAATTTAAAATGTTACCTTGTACATTTTATAAAAGTACTGATTTACGTAAAGGATTACAAAAATATATTCTTGGTTAATTAAATTGGATAAATTTTATTTAAGCTTATCTTAGTTGACCTAATGGATTGCTTATTATAATCTTAAATTGAAACTGTAACGTAATACACCAGAAATTTTGGTGTATTATTATTATTATTATTTAACAGTGTACAGAGCCTGAAGGGTGGCCTAAGTAAATGTGATAGGTAAAGTAGATTGATGTATTTAATAATGCTTAAATGTAGAAGAAAAAACTTACTTATCAATAACATTAAGGAGCTGGAATTCGTAAGGCATTCCTCTAAATATTTGTATTTTGAAACCGAATGTAAGTTTAATAGCAGCGAAAACGTGCACCATAGGGTAATCAATAAAATCAGTATTAGAGGCTTTCGAAGAATGTTTTGTTATTAAGAGTATGTTGAAAATTGTTTGAGTTGATAAAGTTTAAAATTAAGAGGTTTTATGTCGAACTGGAAAAGTTTGGGTAGAATTTTGTAAAAGGAAAAACAGAGTTAGTTGATTATTAACCTATTCAGGGTTTGTTAATTCGATAATAAAGGAAACAACGGGGTTAAAAACTATAATGGAAGACAAAGATTAAAAATATATTAATTAGGTAATTAATTATTAATGTTGTGTTATGTTTTATATATATATATATAGTGTGTTAAAAGGTATTAATATAGAACAATACAGACTGACTGGAGAAATGCATCTAACCAATAAAAAATAGAATTCAAAAACTGAACTCAACTTATGTATAATTACATAAGATTTAAAAATTGAAAAAAGATTGAAAAACTGTACAGTGTAATTTTAATTTTATTTCATAATTTTAAAAACTCAGTCGATTTATTTTTATTAACTGCTAAATTTATATATACGTTTTTATATTGTTTGGGATTCGGTAATTAAAAATTAAAATCACTTCACTTTCGTTATTGATTACGTTTTATAAAATATTTAATTAAAACACTTACTATTATTACTTAATTAATTACTTCAACCGTGGATTATATACTGCTAATATATTATTAGTTAAATTAGTTAAGAACCACATTCCTTTTAATTTATTGAATAGAAACTTAAATATTTTTAATTCATCAAATAATTGCATATAAAATCCATTTACTATATTAAGGGTCATTTATTTTATAACTTGTTTAAAAAATTCATAAAAAGAAAATTTAATTACTTCATTAAATTTATCAATTTTTCTTGCATAAAATTACAGTTCCGTATCGTCATCCATTTTATTTTTATTAAAAATTCACTCCTTAGTTTTATTTGAACAATATTATATAACGTAGTGACACATTTGTTAACAAGTTAATAATACCAAATGATGTTACGTAGTTGTACTGCAACCAGATTGTGCTTCGACGAGGAAGTTACCATTTCACCTGGCCCTTTTAATTCATAAATAATTTCAAATTTACGTCCATCATGCGTCTTCATCATTTTATTTCGATTTCAATTCATGTTGCACCGATGATTTCAACGATATTAGATTATTGCAAAATGTCCGTCAGAACACTGAATGCGCTTCTTTTGAAAAAAAGGACATTTAAAAAATTCGTTTAATCGAAATGATAGTTGGTAGAATTATTAATAAAAGACAAATGAATATTAGAAAATATCACTTTAACACCATCGGTAATTTTTTTATAGTTGTGTAGTAGTTTTTCGTAAATATCCTGAAAATCTTTTTTTGTATATAAATATAAAAAACTACACATATCGATTTTTATATTGTTCTTTTTTTAAATATATTTTCATACCTATAAAAAGAAAACGAAAAATTGTATGCGAGTGATGTTTTATAAAATTTATGCAGACAAGATTGATGTTATAATGGTGTAATTATTATTATTACTTGCTTTTTATTAACTTACAATATTCAACCGTGTCCTCAAATCTTGTAACCTTAATTAAACTCATTTCCCGACATCTTACAATAGTGAAATTTTACACAGCGGATACAAGTCACAGCGGTTAAGTCAGGTCATAATATAATATTGAAGTGTACTTCATTTACATTCATATATATCATCCTCATTCACTCTCTGAAGTAATACTTTACGGTGGTTCCGAAGGCTAAACAGAAAAAGAGAGATTAGTTGGCTATTGTAGCGGATTTTAATGTAACGAGTGTAAATTTACCTTCTAAAATTAATGCACTCTAATCATCTGATTTTGTTATAAATAAATGTTTGGCATAATTTATAATAATGAAAACTAATTGTCAAGGTTATAACAGCAGCTGTTATAACAGTGAGGGTGGTAGTATTAGTAGTAGGTTACAACTAGGTTATCCAGGTGATAATTAAGATAAAAAGAAAATCTTTTTAATTTTTAAAGACACGCTTTCTTAAAAAACAAAAAAAAAACAAATTCGTACTTAAAAGTACAAAATAATTTTCATTTCAAAAAAATTACTTTAAAAAAATTTTTTATGTATGCATGAGTAAAAAGAAAAGCATGGGGCGCGTTCTCACATAAAACCCTGCATAATTAGAGTGCGCCCCACGGTTTTCTTTGCATTCATGCATAAATAGACAATTTTTTAAAGGTTTCTTGAAAGTAGGCCTGATTTTTTTTTAAAAACTAATTTTCTTGAAAACAAAATTATTTTTTACTTTTTACTACGAATTGTTTTGTTTGTTTTTGTTTTTAAGAAAAGCATATTCTTAAAAGTAAAAAAAAAATCTTTTTCACTTTTTTTTGGCTACACAGTAACTCAGTAACAAGTCATATGGAGTTCGTAAAAATTTAGGTTTGATTAGAAAACAAATTCCGTTAATTTTTCTTATTTGTTCACTTGCCGATCGTCTAGCGTGGTGGCTTCTCGCTATGGACACCCGCTGTGTTCGTTATTCTCATGGTTATAAGAATATTGAAAAACTCTCCGAACGAGGTCATTCGAAATGCGTCGTTATAGGATCTTAGACTATTTATAAAATCGTTGGTTTTAGGATGGTCTCCATTCAAAATTGCTTCAGATAACTTCGGCAGTTCTTGAATTGGAAGTAGATGAACTTTCCTGAGACTCAACATACCCCATTTGGTTCCCCTTTCCATTTCTGAACATGGATATACGGAAACACTTCTGCCATGGCGCCAGAATGTCCACGATCGGCGTACTTAATCTGTATATTATAGCTAAAGCCACTTCTATCCTTATGAGATAATGATAGCTCTACAGTAACATCAACGTGGAACTCACATTGCAGCTCGAGTCGGGACGTAGCGCTCTCGGTCAGCAGCTAACCGAGATTCACGCACTTCAGCTGTTTCAGAGGATCGAGATATTCTCATCATTCTTTTAGGAGGTTGATAATAAGAAAATTAGTTCTCTTTCTTAAACACATATTTTTTTAACTTTTGATAACCCAGTAGCTACAGCCAAAATAATCAAAACCTATAAAAAGTTCGCTAAACATGCTAATTTAAACTAATTACAATAATAATAATTTTATATAAAGAGTGTATCATGAAGTTCTCCCGGGACTTTCATAACCTATTCTACTTGTGAAAATAATGGAAAAAGTTCATGTAAACATGTGCCTAAAATGCACCATTTGCGAGTTACGGCTAGTGAAAGATTTCGCTCGGATTTCACCTACACTGGTGAAATAATGTACTGAAATTTCTAGGATATTAAGTAAGGAGTAGAATTAGTGATTTCTTATGGTTTTTGGCCTGGTAAATTGAATAAAATAGTTCCTAGAACTGTGTCTGTAGTAGGTTTGAGAAATCTGGGGTGAAAACCAATAAACTGTGAACAACCTTGTTTTTTATGTTTGACGTATAATAACTTTGTTAAATGTTTAATAAAAAATAAAACCTAAACGTAACTTGTAGAGAATTTAACGCTGGACAGAATGGTTTAAGATAAGTTGAATAAAACAAAGAAAAGTTAGAAAATTTTAAATTTTATTTAGAAACAATACTTTACTAATTTTTTCAGAAAAGTACTTATTTAATGTAAACAACAGTCAAATTCTTTTTTTTCCACTCACTTTTGCTTTGCAAATTTCTTTTGAACAATTCGAATCGTTGTTTTGCTGAAACTTCCTAAGATCGTTTGTTTTGATTCACTTCTTCATTCCTTTCTACTCTGTGCTACTGTTTTAGTTTCATTATGTCTCTTAGGTAAGCTCATTTTTTCTTTTATCTTTATCGTATCCTAATTGTCTTTTTTAATTACTTTTACTTTCAACACTTCAAATATATATATATATATTTTTTTTTTTTCCCATGTCTAGGAGGGTAGACCAGCTAATGCATTGCACACCCTCATAGGTTGCATTTGCCTCTAACCTAGTGAGACCCCGCGGGAACCGGCTGTGCCATTCCCCGCAGGTCGTTCACCCCGTAGGTCGGGACTGGGTCTTATTTTGTTTGTTTTTTTCCCAACATCCCCGAGCCGAACATCCAATTAAGAATACTCGGCTCGGAGACGTGACCTTTCCGGATCTTTTAATTGCCTGCCTCTAATCTCCGACGGAAGAAACCAGGCCCGGCTATGCCGTTCCCAGCCCCCCTCCCCCGCCGGTGACCGGGTCTCGGCCTTTCCTTTTGGCAGCCTCAAACCGACAGCGCAGGAGCCGAAGCGTATCCGTGAACCCACGCCGCCGGTCGGGTCTCGGTCTTTTCATTAATCCACACCTAACGGACCCCAGGAGTCCCCGCTCCATCACGGGAACCCACACACCAGGGCATGTGAGCCCTCAGGAACGGGGCTGTCCGCCCGGCCTGCTATAAACTAAAACCCTCAGTATTCCAGTCGTCTTGCATCGTCTTCTTTTATTGTGAGGACTGCTGTTGCAAATATTGCAAAATTATGCCAGTTTCCGGACATAGCCAAGGGCCACTCCGAGAGCTGCTCCTGTCGGGTATGCATCAGTCCTGCATTTACTCTTGCATTTGGAAGGAGAGACTTCCAAACCGTTTTTGACGAGCCATTCATTAACTAATTGTAAAGTAACATTCCCCTTGTCCTCCACTTCATCTAAGGTACTGGCCTCCACTAACAGCAAGATGTCGTCCGCTAATCGTACGACATTCCTCCCCGGCGGGAATTGAAGTCGAAAAATTTCATCATAGAAAATGTTCCAAAATAGAGGTCCGAGTACAGTGGGTCTTTTATATGCCTGCCTCTAACCGTACCCCCTCCCTAGGGTTGGATCCAGTTGGGTCACGGTCTTTTTTTATTGCTCACTAACACAGGGGGTTTCCGGTTAGTCATCAAGAGTGATCCACCTCAGCGAACCACCCTCATGAGCAGAGCTGCCCCTGTAAGACCCTACCTTCAGGTTACCCCGTTTCACTCAACACCGTCTCGTTCCTTAGTCTTTATAATATTCGTGACTAAGGTTGCTGCGGCGTTCCATTCACGATGTCCCTTTAACATGTATTGTACAGTATTATCCGGTGTCAGTCCTTGAATTGCCCATATGTGACTAAGTCCTTCCCCTTCGGTACCACAAGTATATCGTGTGTTTGCACTCCACTACTCGTACATCTATCTCAATGTTCTGATTCGACGCTTAGTTGTCATGTTTTGCAACTTTACAGGAGTCTAAGAAAAAAAAGGTAAAATATTTGATAAAATTACATACTTGATTTTATTTCAGTGTAAAAATTGAAAAAAATACTAGAAAAGTTTCAAATTGATTTCTTTTTTTTATACGAGTACATTTTAAACTCCCAACCCAGCTAATTTTCAAAAACCTTTTTTACTTATATACTATCTTTATATACATTTTGAACATTCCTGAATCCATTTTGACTAGTTTCGGCGTGACGTCTGTATGTATCTCACATAACTCAAAAACTATTAGCCGCAGAATGTTGAAATTTTGGATTTAGGATTGTTGTAACATCTAGTTGTGCACCTCCCCTTTTGATTGGAATCGAGTGGACCAAAAGTCTCCAAAAAGGCTCAAAATTAAAAAAAAAAAAAGAAGGATTTTGAACTTTTTCTTAACTGCAGTAATAAGCCCTCATTGAGCGCTTTTCAACGATATATCATGTGACACTTATTTTCATTGCTTCCAGAGTTATAGACAAATACAATTTTAATTAATGAAATATTTGGATCTTAGAAGGGGAAGACACATCGGTTGTAATCCGATTTCATTTTCTTTTCTTTTTTTAAATTAAATATATTGATTTATTTATAATTATTTACCTCTGATTTGTATTAAAAAAATTATAATAAATAAAAATTCAATAATAACAATGATAAAAAATCAGAAGTTATTAATGAAATAAAATTTTATGTACTTTTAAAAATGTGTATATGCAATTTACGAGATGGAAGTACATGGAAGTGATCTGGTTTCCATATCACATGTTTTTAATGATTAAAGGAAGAGTATTTTTACAAGTATTTATATTTATCCTAATCGGATTGTGAAATCCTAATAATCTTAATGTTAGATACGTAAATTAATATTGTTAGCTGTGTAAATAAAATGATTTCATTTATAAAATCACTTTCAGAGCCTGTGCGTGTTTATAATCGTAAATATTTCTTAGTCCTAGACTGGGCTCTCTGCAGATAATAGAAAATTAAAAGAGTTGTAATGGATTTAAATTAATTACTGAAGTTTTATTTATCAGGCATCTGTAAACGTATAAATATTACAAAAAAATTATTTATTTATAGTTATCATAAATTTTTTAAAGAATTGTATGTAACCATCTAAAAAAGAGCTGTCTTTCGCAAAATTCCTTGGCTGAATTCCAATTGGTAGCCTGGTCCTATTTTTTTATATATAATTTTCTTAGTTTGCTCGTAAAGAACCACGATTCTATTTTTATTCCACTTATTTTTGTTAAGAATTGTAAGATATTATTTCGTTTTATCTAATTCAATGAATTTAAATTTTAATAATTATTATTTTTAATAAGTATTAAAAAATATTTTTGGGTAAATTTTTTTTTCTCCAAAAATATTGTTTCAATAGAACAATTAGATCCTTTTAGCTACTTTCCTGCCAGTCTTCAATCAGATTATTTTATTTTAATATCTATTAATAAGATAATAAAAAACGATTACTATTTTTATTTCCATTAATAATTGTCTTCTTGCGATTTATCAACTGTTATCTCAGAATTTCCTAATTATGATTAACTTACAATATTTTATCAATTTACAAATCGCCTTAGTAGCTCTATCAGTATTTAGTGTTGTTAGTCTACTGTTTGTAATACTATGTTGAATTATCGTGAACCGACGAAGAAGTTTGAAGATAAGAAGAATGCCGTTATATTTTTATAGGAACGGGGGGATTTTATCAAAACGGTTATGAAGTTGCTTTGTCGCTGTTCGAAAAGAACAACCTTTTTATCATTATTGAAGATGTAGAAACTGAAATCGTACTTTAAAGAAAGTACCTGACCGGAGGAATTAAAATAGTTTTTAGACGATACTGCTTTTACGCGTGGGTTCAGGAACAAACGTTTCTTGCGATGTAGAGTTGAACATGAGGTAAAAGGAGATGAGTTATTCGATAAAATTGTTCTCGTAAAATTTACACGGATTTATTACTTTAAAACCCGTTGTTAATTGATGACGTAGGATGACTGGTAAAAATATTGATTGTATGTATGAAGGAAAATACATATGGTTTAATCCAGCCATCTGGTTATTAAATTGTACAGCTGACAGTAAAATTAGCGAAGAAGATCAATAAGTGCATGTTCAACAACAATAACAGCATTACATTAATATATTATGTTATATAAAAAAAAAATCTTGAGCAGTTCTACGCAAGAAGGCGACGTATTTTATTTTGTTTTCACGTTCCAACTTGCAATCATAACGAACCATTTACTTGTCCCGTTCAAATTTTTTCGACCTTAAATTGTACGTAACTCAAGAACGACTCAACCATTCTTCAAATTATCACATGGTCAACTTCTGATACGCTACTATAGCATTTATAAATTTCAATGAAATTGATATTGTCGCGTTTTCGCGGTCCGAAAAGTATATTGAGAGGCTATAAAACGGAAAGATTTCTTATAAGTACAATTTATTTCTATAAAGATATATAAACAAAATAAATAATAATAACAATCATTATATAATATTAATAATAATGAATGTATGACATACAAAATAGTAATTCAAATAAGTACAAAATTTGTTTAAAGACAGTTAAGTATAAAAACCAGAAGTACATTCCCAGTTTACTAAAAACGTTTAGCACCGCTAAGTTAATATTTAATATTGCAATCATAATTTATTATTAATCATTAATAACAAGATAACACTAGAAAAGTCTAAAGTTCATTCAGTTCAATTCTCTGAAAATATTGTTACTTTTACCGTTTACAATAGAACTACCCTACACTTTATGAATGAATATAATACTGTCACTTTCACTGCTGTATATTAATAACTCGCTGAACAACTTCACTGTCCACAAAGGAATGTTTGTGACGTACTTTTCAATCGTTATTACTAAACGTGTACTGTTATCACTTATCACGACAGCGCCGAACACCGCCTCGCCGAACTACTTACCCTTACCTCTGGTTCTTGGGAGTATTTATATCCCCTGGTTTGCAGAACCAGTACCCGCCTTATCCCTTTAATTGTTGAAGATTAATAATTTTTTTCATCGTCCCCGCCCGTACGTTTTTCTATAAATTCTTATGCCGTTCGGTAACCCTTCTGGTTGAACAACAGCTTTTAGAGGTGTCATTGTCTGTTTATTACAAAGGACAAATTGTTAAATGGACCCGTTACTCTAAGAAAATGATCCTTTTAGTTCCTTCTGGATTCTTATTTTCATTGTTATTTTGTCTTTCTTTAATTGTAAAATATTCGATACCCGGGACCATTATACTGGTTCTTTTTCAATATATTAGTTTTGGAGATTTTGGAACCACAAAATTTTGTGCATAGGCCTATGTATAAATATATAAGGAAACCATACTTTAAACAATATATTATTTTCGATATGTATAAAGGGAACCATAATTTAAATGATATAGGCTATAGTATTTTCGAACTCTGTATACCTAAAAATGTAAAAAAAAACATTCATTTTCACTCTCCACTCCCATCATGCGACCCAATGTAATACCGTACTTTTTTTCAAGAAATAGTTAAGAAAATAACTTGTCATTGACTTGTCCTTTGATCAGAACTCAAAATACGCCTTTGACGTATTTGTCAAAATTATTATAACTTTTATGAGTTCGTTTTGTTTTTTGATTTTTTTTTTTTTTTTGTTAGGTGTTCGATATAGTTAAGCTAATGCAGAAGTTGTTTTTTTTTGTCAAGACAAGAATGAAGTCACAGTCCAAATCTACAAAACATTTTTTCGCGAGATATTGTTAGAAATTTTAGAAATAGTTTTAGTTTTTGTTCTTATGAAAATCTAAACATAATTAATTCTTAGAACGGAAATTTCACAATTTATTATTAATTATTATTAAAAACAAATAAAACATTGCGCCTCTGTATTTTATAATTGTTTAATTATTAACTACATACATCAATTTTTTCTGTTTTATGAATTTAAATTATATTTATATCTTTTTTTTCTATTATTCTGGGAATAAAATTGCAAACAATCGTTCTAGCCCACTAGATAGCTAGCTAATCGTCTAAAAATACTTAAGATAAATACATATATATACGTATCGCTTAGATTATCCTAGACCTAAATGAACTTAGACCCTACTTACTTTTATAAAAATTAAATTAAATTTTTAACGTGATATATACATTTTGTCTTAACTTTACATTGTTAAAACTATGTATTTAATAACGAATTATACATTTCGCGTCTTCGGGCTTTCATCGTTACTTATATCTTAGTCAAAACGTAAATTAATGGATTAAGGTATGTAGTATTCAACTGTTCATATTTACTTACTTGTACTAAGTAAAGGAAGTACTGTGATTGCAAAAAATTTCGGTTTTCAGATTTCAACGCAAACCATCCCTAAATCCATTTTGATTAGTTTCGGCGTGAAGTCTCGTATGTACTTACGTAAGTAGGTATGTGTCTCGCATAACTCAAACTAGATCAGCCGTAGGATGTTGAAATTTTGGATTTAGGACTGTTGTAACATAGTGTGCACTTCCCTTTCTTATTCTTCTTTGATTCTCATAGTAAAGCCTACAATCCAAAAACGAGAATTTTGGACTTTTTCTGAAAACTGCAGTAGTAAGCCCTCATTGACAGCTTTTCAACGCTGTATCATAAGTGGTACTTATTTTTATTGGTTCCATAGTTATAACCAAATTAAATTAAATATTTGGATCTTAGAAGGGGAAGGAACTTTGGTTCGAATCAGACTTCATCTCCCCTTTTATTTTTAATTTAAATATATTGATTTATTAATAATTATTAACCTCTGCAAACAATTGTTTTTAAATTTTTTAGCTAACTTTTTTTTTTAATTGAAATAAATTGATATATTAATAAATTATTAACCTCTGATTTAAAAAAAAAATGTGTATATGAGGCGTCACGGAAGTAAAGGAGGTATTGTGATCGCGAAACATTCCCTTTTTTCATATTTCAACGGAAATATCCATTTTGACCATCGCTGAATCTATTTTGACTAGTTTCGGCGTGACGTCTGTAAGTATGTTTGTAATATGTGCGTATGTATCTCGCATAACTCTATACGATTAGCCGTAGGATATTGAAATTTTGGATTTAGCACTGTTGTAATATCTAGTTGTGCACCTCCCTTTTTGATTGCAATCGAAATTAGAATTTCAATTAATGAAATATTTTGATCTTAAAGGGAAGGCACATCGGTTCGAGTCAGACTTCATCATTTTTTTTTACTTAAAAAAAATTTTTTTTTTAACTTTTTTTAAATTTAAATATATTGATCTATTTATAATTATTAATCCGTGATGGTAATAAGAAATTTACAATAAATAATTATTCAATAACAATAAAAAAAAAATGAAAATAAATCAGAACTTATTAGTGAAATAAAATTTGATGTACTTTTAAAAATGTGTACATGTAATTTAATAGGCATTATTACATATGTGTGTATTTAATAGATTTTGTGAAACATCTGATTATTTAATATTAATTGAAAATTATAATTTAGAATCTTATTATCTTTGGGTTTTCTAGTTTAATGTCTGTTTAATTTTATTTTAATTATTCTGGAATTTCTGTTTAATTTTATCTACATTAAAGTTAACTACAGAGTGATTGAAAAATAAACTCTTACAAGAACAACATGTACACTGAGGCATAAATTTCCGATCTATAATAAATTGCAAAAAATTCTTATCTTTTAATTCATTACTCCTCTGATATTGTCAGACAATACTCTCTCCAAGTCGGAGTTGATCATCATTTCGTTTGTTTTTTATTGCCAGTCGTTTAATCGCATTCTGGTTTGATATAATTCTGATCTTAATTTGTCAACACTTTCTCTAGTTTTCAAATTTTCTTTCTCTTTATATTCATCATATTCTCTTAATTTTTTTATTTTTTCCTTGGTCTTACCGTTATCTTCCTCTTTATATTTATCATCCTCTTTTTTTTCTTCCCTTGTTCTTAACATTTTCTTCTCCTTCATATTCATCTTCTTGTCGTTTTTTGAGATATATTTCTTCATGTTATCTTTCTTTTTTCTGTATAATTGTTTATTTTTCATTTTTGAATATTCACCAAGTAATCCAATAATAAAAACTGAATAGTTTACACAGTTAGGTCGAAATTAACATTTGTAACCAGTATACAGGAGCTCGCTAAACGGAATAGTTTAATTATTATTAACTTTTGTTTATACGACACACCAGAAATCTAAAACTTTCGTTAAATCAGCAATTCACAAAGATACGAATAACACTTATCTAATAATACGAGTAATAAAGGGACTTTTACTCTATCCTAATATGTCATGTAAGATTGTTACATGAAATATTATAGTTTTTATAGTTTAAAAATATATTACATATGAAAACATTTGTAAAAGAAAAACCTGGTGATTTTTAAAAGGACTTTTACTTTAAAAGCATATACATATTTAGAGAGATAACTTACAGATTGGATTTGAGGTTTCATTTAATGGCAAAACACAAGTTTTGACTCACGTAGTTCATTATTACTGAATTCAGCCACCAACGCTGTCACAATTGTTGTTAAAAAGGACTACATTTATTGATGCGGAAGTGCTCGCTGTTTATTTTGGTTTCACGATTTGCAGTCAGCAACTGCATTTCAACGTAATTTTCGGAGAGAGTACGGCAGGGAGCTTCCTAGTAGGAGTACAGTTTACTTTTGGCACCAAACCTTCGTTAAAACAGGTTGTTGTTCCAGACAGAGCAGCCGTTCTTCCAGGAGGCAACAACTATTAATGCTTCAAAATTATCTAATTCCTCAGTTAGTCGGTGATGATCAAGATTGACGCTGTTAAAATGCGAGATTTTCTTGAAACTCGATTCTCAGGTAGATGGATTGGTTGGGAAGGTCCAATTGCATGACCACCTCCCTCCCAAGATTTGACCCCTCTAGATTTTTTCGTGGGTTTTCATTAAAGTTCGGGTATATTTACTGCCTTTTCCTACTGATTTTTTTTGAGCTAAGACTTTGAATTAACGCCGCAGCTGCAGTCTGGAATGAATTCGGTTTCAGGTGGAATGTATGTTGCATTACAAATGGAAGCCATATCGAACCAAAGTGAATGTTCGGTGACAAACTTGATGTGTATTTGTATGAAATTAAACCTCAACCGAACCTGTAACATATCTCAATAAATTTTTATATGCTTTTAAAGTTGTGAAGTCCATTTTTAATCACCCGATAATAATAATGTAGGCTACATATATACAGCCCTGGAGTGCTGTTTGCTTAGATCAATTTAACTTTTTATTTAGATGCGTTAGTTATAATTTAATTTAAACTGTGCAAAACTATTATTGTTACTATTACATAAATAAATGAGAATTTTAATTTGAAATCAAATGTCAAGTTAGACATAGAATGGCACGTGGCATTATGGTTCTCTCCATTATATAGTGAGGGGGAGTTGAATTGCAGGTGCCTTGTTCTGTTAATTGGACGCCTACTAATGTTGTCTCGACCAGGAATCATTGCCGTAGGGTCAGGAGGGGTTAGTAGGGTGGTTTGGTTATATGTTCTCCGACATGGGTTACGTACGTACCGGTTGTATACGCTATATATCTTATCCCTGAATCTGCTGCTCGCTACACCAACGCATGTTTCGTGGAATCCTTGTTCGTTGTTACTATTGTGTTTCACAAAACACGTTAATCCTTAATCATCGCATTGAACCCTTGTATTCGTATTTTTCTTTCTTTCACCCCCCCCACCCCCCCGAACATTACTAAACTCTTCCTTTCAGACAATCATTCTTTTACATTCGTTGCCAATGTTCTAGTATCATTACAATTTAAATGCTTTTTATCTTAAACCTCTTCGCAATTTATTTCTATTTCTATTTTATTAGGAACATTGAAGAATATTCAGATACAAGGTATTGAATCTGTGATAAGATCAGATGTATAATCTACAACCAATTAAACGATAAAAAATATTATTTTTAATTCACTTTGTTGAGGTGTTTTATGTCAGTCTATTTTTCCATTTTTTTTTTCTTTAGGTAGAAAGTAAATACACAATGAAATTAGGTTTACACGTCTGGCCAATGATCCGGCTATTTACATGATAATTCCTGAAACGTTCATGTAATCGTTCTAAAATATTTTCTACACGAGTTTTCTGAAATATTTTAATAGAACTGAACTGAATTCGTTCAGAATTCACCGGATATCCGAGAAAATAATATAGTTTGCCATAATTAATAAAAATAAATAAACTGTAATGGCTTGTTTACTACGATATTTTTGTTACATTATTGACGTATATGACCATTTATCATCCTATGTAATGAGACATTTAAAAAATAGTTTTATTTCGTTCCGTTTTAGCAACAATTAGCAGGTGGAAATTTGATCCACTAAATTTTCATTGTTAAATTTGTATCTAGCCTTTTACAAATCAAAACTGTTTATTAGTCAATCTGTAGTTCGTTTCTTATATCACGACTGCTAATGTGCCGGACTTGCTCAATTTTTCCTTGATCTCATTGGCTTTCATAGTACATTGGCTGACTAGAACAAGGTGCATTATCAATATTTCCATACTGAAAACGATTGAACCAGCTTTGTGTCACTAGTT